>NW_028260583.1:0-39565 GCF_056163025.1 Triticum urartu
GAATACAAAATTAAGAAACGCAAAAAAATAAAGGGGAATCTCACCCCCTTCTTTATCATAAAGAAAAGATATATTTTAAAACTTCTTTAAAAAGAAAAAGAAGTGCCTCTATATTTATATTATAGATTTATCCACTTAGATGAATAAATATTATTAATGAATATGTATCACAATCCATCTCGAGGTATTTGGATCAATACCTATTCGGTGGATCTTTTTTTTTTTTTTCTCTGCCAGGAACCAGATTTGAACTGGTGACACGAGGATTTTCAGTCCTCTGCTCTACCAACTGAGCTATCCTGACCTTTTCTTGTGCATCATCCTAGTAGAGTATTTGTATCTATGTCAATTAAAAGGACTAAAAATTAATTAAAGTATTTCAAATTTTAAATTTGAAAATGGGGGGGGTAGTCCTATGCATTGTGCATGGTTTACTTAAATAAAACTTAAAAATAGAGTGAATAACCAAGATTTCTTGCCGATACTCTAATAAAAAAGAAATCTATTCAATGAATAGGATAAGATCCATTGAGTTCTCTTCGCATTCCTTTGTGAAAGAGTAGAATGAGAAAGCTAATGAATCTTAAACCCATTGCATTGATAAAAAGAAAAAAAAGTGCATTGATAAAAAGAAAAAAAAAAAGAGGATAAATAATAATAATATAGTATAGTTAGGGAATAAAAGAGGATTTGGGGATAGAGGGACTTGAACCCTCACAACTTATAAAGTCGACGGATTTTCCTTTTACTAGAAATTTCATTGTTGTCAGTATTGACATGTAGAATGGGACTCTCTCTTTGTCCTCGTCCGATTAATCCACTTTTTTAAAGATCTCGAAAACTTTGAATTTTAATTGAAGAATTTGATTATTCAATATTCGATTGGAGTGGATTCACAATAATGAAAAAAAAAAATTATGATATGAGTTTTTTATTTCATAATCATTATCATTTCTAATTTCATTTTTAAAAAAGATAAAGAACCTATATTATAATTAGAATATAATATGAGTTCTGTGATTAATCGTTTGCTATGTCAGTATCTATACGTGTTTATTAAATGTATAAGGTATAAAACCCCTCTTTCTCTAATTTAGAACTAGAAGGAATTCCACTAACAACACAACGTAATTAACTCGATTCGTTAGAACAGCTTCCATTGAGTCTCTGCACCTATCCTTTTCCTTTGTATTCTAGTTCGAGAACCCCTTGTTTTCTCAAAACACGGATTTGGCTCAGGATTGCCCTTTTTTAATTCCAGGGTTTCTCTGAATTTGGAAGTTACCACTTAGCAGGTTTCCATACCAAGGCTCAATACAATCAAGTCCGTAGCGTCTACCGATTTCGCCATATCCCCATTTCCCTCTTCTTTGAGACCAGGATTCCTTGTGTAATTTCATCCATCTCTTAGTTTTTTTTTTGAATCATTGAGTTCATCACTCAACGTAGTCTAGCAGTTCAGTTCGACTCTATTTGAGAGACCTCGCTTGCTTATTGCAATTCAGAATTGAATTGATTCTATCCTTGATGTATTTGCAATTCAATCCGAATCAATATATCCAAAAGTTTTTATCTCCCCCACCTCCCGTCTTACTTTTTTATAGTATTCAAAATTATACTATAACGCTTGATATTTATTCTTTTTTTCTAATCAGAATTAGCAATTTTATTTACTCTGACTCTATGTTCCCCTTAGTGAAATATTAATCCTCAAATTATTAACAAATAATAAAGTCTATAATGATCGAATGAAAATACCAATAAATTCTATAATTTTATTTTTTAATATCCTATAGTTAAGCATATCAAGCTAACTTTATCTTTAAGAAGTTTTAGTATTTTTTTATTTTTATAAGTATAACTTCAAATTTAGAACTAGTTAATAGCTAAGATTAATAACTAATATCTGAGATTTTACGGATTTCCTATACTATACCTATTTCTATTTGTTACACTATTTCCGTTATGTAAGCCCACTTAGCTCAGAGGTTAGAGCATCGCATTTGTAATGCGAGGGTCATCGGTTCAAATCCGATAGTCGGCTTTTTTTTCTCTATCGATGTTCTACGAACAAGAATCTCTTTTTTTCCGAATTAAATGGAGAATCCAGGATCTTTTATGTTTTTTACCTTACAATTTTGCTAGATACAAAACAATAAAATAAATAATATATATACAAAAAAAAAAGATTTTGATGAAATTCCATTTTTTGGGGTACTTTAGTTGATTTTACTCTGTTTATCCTGTAGTTTAATTCAGTTTTAATTTCGATGTATTCTGTAATGTAAATACAATGAAATTAATTGTGTAAAATGAAATTTCAATAAAATAAAAAAAGGAGTCTTCATGTCCCGTTATCGAGGACCTCGTTTAAAAAAAATACGCCGTCTGGGAGCTTTACCAGGACTCACTAGAAAAACACCTAAATCCGGAAGTAATCTTAAAAAAAAATTCAATTCTGGGAAAAAGGAGCAATATCGTATTCGTCTTCAAGAAAAACAGAAATTGCGTTTTCATTATGGTCTGACAGAACGACAATTACTTAGATATGTACATATCGCTGGAAAAGCAAAAAGGTCAACAGGCCAGGTTTTACTACAATTACTTGAAATGCGTTTGGATAATATCCTTTTTCGATTGGGTATGGCTTCAACCATTCCTGGGGCCCGCCAATTAGTCAACCATAGACATATTTTAGTTAATGGTCGTATAGTCAATATACCAAGTTTTCGTTGCAAACCCCGAGATATTATTACTACGAAAGATAACCAAAGATCAAAAGGTCTGGTTCAAAATTATATTGCTTCATCGGACCCGGGGAAATTGCCAAAGCATTTGGCGATTGACACGTTGGAATATAAAGGACTAGTAAATAAAATCCTAGATAGGAAGTGGGTCGGTCTCAAAATAAATGAGTTGTTAGTTGTAGAATATTACTCTCGTCAGACTTGAACTTAACGAAAAAAGGAAAGGTTCATAGAATTTTCTTCCCCTTCCCCTTTCCCCGAACTAAATCGCCCTAAGACCATTACCATTAATTTGTATTTTCCCATCAACTAGCTAAAATTGATTAACCCTAGGATTAGGATCCTTTTTTCTTTTTTCCTCTATGTGTATTTTACATACCACAGTAATTTGCTATAGAGAATTTCTAATTTCTATTAAATCAAAATAAGATAATATAAGATATTATATTATTGCTGGAAAAAATTGTTATTTGATTTGATACATTGTGATCCTTAACGTTGATGAATTAAGAAAAACGGAAAGAGAGGGATTCGAACCCTCGGTAAACAAAAGTCTACATAGCAGTTCCAATGCTACGCCTTGAACCGCTCGGCCATCTCTCCTACATAACTTATTATGGAAAATAAACTGAGTGAATAGCGAGTTTTCTTATTCCTGCAGTACAGGTACAACCGCAACCACTCGGGGGTTCCATAGTTCTATTGGAAAAATTCCTTTTGATCTAAGTGGAAGGATACAGGATTTTTTACTAGAAATTGCGCTCGCTATAAAATAAAAGTTTTAATTTGGGTTTTCCCGCAACTAAAGAAAAAGAAAATGGAAGAATTCTTCTTATTGCATAATAAAATAAAGAAACCTTAGAATTCCGTTTGCATAAGATACGCTACACCATACTATCGAAATCAAAAATAGGGTATGAGACAATTAATAACTTTGAAAACACGAAATAGTTGATAACATAAGTTGTTGTTCAGAAATAGGAAAGTGGAATGAAATCCAGTCTTAGTCAAATATTTCATATCTCTTCGTGTCCAAGCAGAAGGAAAAGGATACAATTTGAGCTGAGCGGAAAATCCATATCTCTCTTATCCATTTAAAGCATATGGATTTAGAGTAGAGCATATGGATCAATCTATTTATAATTATAAGAATCGAATGTGTTTGTTTTTATGTTATTTTGTGAAGGAATGAAAACAATTCTATATAGAATGGGTTGGGAATTATGCCTAGATCCCGTGGAAATGGAAATTTCATTGATAAGACCTCCTCAATTGTAGCCAATATTTTATTGCGAATAATTCCGACAACCTCAGGAGAAAAAAAGGCATTTACTTATTATAGAGATGGTGCGATTTGACTCTTTTTTTTGCTTTTTTTTAGCCCTACCTATACCTCAGTCTTACGAAAAAGAGAGGGGGGTTGGCATAGAGAGAACCAAATTTGTAAAGCAAACAAACCCACGCTTCGGGAAGGTGAGGCGAACTAACAATTCCTTCCGTCGTGTATCCTCGATTGATGCGGCTTCAGATACTTCAATTGTAGATTTGAGTATTGAGCGAAAGGTTACACCTACAGGATATGGTATGGTATGGATTACAGGCCAATCCTACTCTATTAGTATCCGTAGGCAGCATAGGGGAGAAAAGCACTACACCTAGAAATAGGAATCAACAAGAGAAAAACTTTGTTAGAAATTACCCCTTTCCTGATCGGTATCAGGGCTGGGAAGAATGGTTGGGATAACAAACAACCATCAGGTTTGTACTTTGGATACCCCTATAACCATCAAAGATCGTTGAAGTAGCTAATTCCTCTAAATAGGAGGCGTTGAGAACAAAGAAATTATTGGAGCTATCGTTTTCCTCTAGCATTAATAGAATTCATTGGTGTTAAGAAAAACCTCTTGTGGGAAGGTTGGCTAGAGATTTCTTGGAAAAATACCAGCCCCTTTCGGTTCATAATGAGACGGGACTAATTCTATTTTGATTCTATAGATTATTTCGCTTAGTACTATTATGTACAGAAGGGAGGAGCCGTATGAGATGAAAACCTCATGTACGGTTTTGGAACGGAGATTTTTTGAATAGAATGAACGACCGTAACGGATGTTGGCTCAATCCGAAGGAAATTATGCGGAAGCTTTGCAAAATTATTATGAAGCTACGCGACTAGAAATCGATCCCTATGATCGAAGTTATATACTCTATAACATAGGCCTTATACACACAAGCAATGGAGAGCATACAAAGGCTTTGGAATATTATTTCCGGGCACTAGAACGAAACCCCTTCTTACCGCAAGCTTTTAATAATATGGCCGTGATCTGTCATTACGTGCGACTATCTCCACTATAGAAAGAAAAAAAAAAAAGAGAGGATCAAATTTTCTAGTAAATACTAGAAAAAAAGGGCTTTCTACATAGGGATCGTAAAAACAACGATTTTTCCCTATCAGCTGTAGGAAGGAAGGACACTTCACGAGAATCAAAAAACGAAGAAAGTATGGCCTATACTACTACTCTATGGATAAAGTTTCTCAAATTGATAGAGAAAGCACCGTAAAGATCAATTAGTGAGCGACTGGGTCGATACAACTAAAAAAAACTGCTTACTTATCCCATGATATGGGGCAAAATTTAGGAATCCGCTTATGTAATAGAGCCGATCCACTAAGGGATTAAGCAGCGGTGTAGTATCAGATCCCAAAGATAGTAAGTTCTTTTTTCTTTCTTATGGAAAAAAGTCTTTTTCAAGGATTCTATAGAGATTTCATATATGAAACCGGGATAGTTACCTCTCAGAAAATTTGAACGAAGGCTCTATATCTATCTATGCTTCATTCTTCTGAAGGTGGGAAAAAAGATCAAACTGATTATTGATAAAAATTAGGGTTTGAAACTTAGGTAATTAATTTCTTCTGCTTAACCCAAGAACAAATTGGATCGATTTTTGATAAATCGAATTCAGTTAAGATAGGGGAAATTCAGATAGCAATTTCTGAGCCGTATGAGGTAGGAAACTCTCAAGTACGGTTCTAAGGGAAGGAACTTCCTATTCCGACCGAGGAGAACAGGCCATTCTACAGGGTGATTCGGAAATTGCGGAAGCTTGGTTTGATCAAGCTGCTGAATATTGGAAACAAGCTATAGCGCTTACTCCGGGAAATTATATTGAAGCACAGAACTGGTTGAAGATTACGAAGCGCTTTGAATTTGAATAAGACCATGCTCCTTCTTTTTCATAAAATGGGTGGTTTGGTTGTTGATCCATTAATCAAATAAATTAGGTCGTAAGATCGAATCAAGAATTTCATTATATCCATTTCTTATACCTTCTATTTTATATGATATTTCATAAGAATAAACCATAGGGATAGGGTCTAGAATAGAAGTAATAAAGTGAATAAAAAGAGGGGGCAATCTAAATATTGCTAATATATTAGGACCATCTTATTAATAATTCTAATGAGTTATCTTGGAATTTAGAATCAAATAAAAAACCCTATATTATGCTCAAGGAAAGTAGATATAGATAGGAGCTTATGCCCTCAAAAAAAATACACTAGTTTCTTAAATTAAAAATAAAAAAGATTTTTTTCTTACGTCGAGAAATATTTGTTTTTCAAGATAAACAATGTCCGTTAGGCACCTAATCTTTATGTCATAATAGACCCGAACACTTGCCTCGGATTGACTTCAATATATAATTGCTCCAGTGAATAACTAAAAAAAAAATAGAAGGATGGTAGATAGTAAAGAAAAGAACTAATCACAATATCTATCTTTCAAAATCTATCTTTCAAAATCTATCTTTCAAAATATATATCTTTCAAAGATTCACTAAAAAGACAGTTGGCGGGTCTCTTTGTATGTCTTGTCCGGAAAGAGGAGGACTTAATGATTATTCGTTCGCCGGAACCAGAAGTAAAAATTGTTGTGGATAGGGATCCTGTAAAAACATCTTTTGAGGAATGGGCCAGACCCGGCCATTTCTCAAGAACACTAGCTAAGGGCCCTGATACTACCACTTGGATCTGGAACCTACATGCTGATGCTCACGATTTCGATAGTCATACTGGTGATTTGGAGGAGATTTCTCGAAAAGTCTTTAGTGCTCATTTCGGGCAACTTTCCATTATCTTTCTTTGGTTGAGTGGCATGTACTTTCATGGCGCCCGTTTTTCCAATTATGAAGCATGGCTAAGTGATCCTACTCACATTGGACCCAGTGCTCAGGTAGTTTGGCCTATAGTAGGGCAAGAAATATTGAATGGTGATGTAGGCGGGGGTTTCCGAGGAATCCAAATAACCTCTGGTTTTTTTCAGCTTTGGCGAGCATCTGGAATAACTAGTGAATTACAACTCTATTGTACTGCAATTGGTGCATTGATTTTTGCAGCGTTAATGCTTTTTGCTGGTTGGTTCCATTATCACAAAGCCGCTCCCAAATTGGCCTGGTTCCAAGATGTAGAATCCATGTTGAATCACCACTTAGCGGGATTATTAGGACTTGGGTCTCTTTCTTGGGCGGGGCACCAAATTCATGTATCTTTACCAATTAACCAATTTCTTGACGCTGGGGTGGATCCTAAAGAGATACCACTTCCTCATGAATTTATCTTGAATCGGGACCTTTTGGCTCAACTTTATCCTAGTTTTGCCGAAGGAGCAACCCCTTTTTTCACTTTAAATTGGTCCAAATACGCAGAATTTCTGACTTTTCGCGGAGGACTAGATCCAGTAACCGGTGGTCTCTGGCTGACCGATATTGCGCACCATCATTTAGCTATTGCTATTCTTTTCCTAATCGCAGGTCATATGTATAGGACCAATTGGGGTATTGGCCATGGACTTAAAGATATTTTGGAGGCTCACAAGGGCCCATTTACAGGACAAGGCCATAAGGGTCTTTATGAAATCTTAACAACGTCATGGCATGCTCAATTATCTCTTAACCTAGCTATGCTAGGCTCTACAACCATTGTTGTAGCTCATCATATGTATTCTATGCCTCCCTATCCATACCTAGCTACTGACTATGGTACACAACTTTCCTTGTTCACACACCACATGTGGATTGGCGGATTTCTAATAGTCGGTGCTGCTGCACATGCAGCAATTTTTATGGTAAGAGACTATGATCCAACTACTCGATACAACGATCTATTAGATCGCGTCCTTAGACACCGCGATGCAATCATATCCCACCTTAACTGGGTATGTATATTTCTAGGTTTTCACAGTTTTGGCTTGTACATTCATAATGATACCATGAGTGCTTTAGGCCGTCCACAAGATATGTTTTCGGATACTGCCATACAATTACAACCTATCTTTGCTCAATGGGTACAAAATATCCATGCTACTGCGCCTGGCGTAACAGCTCCTGGTGCAACAACAAGTACTAGCTTAACGTGGGGAGGCGGCGAGTTAGTAGCAGTAGGTGGCAAAGTGGCTTTGTTACCTATTCCATTAGGAACCGCAGATTTTTTAGTCCATCACATTCATGCATTTACCATACATGTGACTGTATTAATACTTTTGAAAGGTGTTTTATTTGCTCGGAGTTCCCGTTTGATACCCGATAAAGCAAATCTAGGTTTTCGCTTTCCTTGCGATGGGCCTGGCCGAGGGGGAACATGTCAAGTATCCGCCTGGGATCATGTTTTCTTAGGTTTATTCTGGATGTACAATGCAATTTCGGTAGTCATTTTCCATTTCAGTTGGAAAATGCAGTCGGATGTTTGGGGTACTATAAGTGATCAAGGGGTGGTAACTCATATTACAGGGGGAAACTTTGCACAGAGTTCCATTACGATTAATGGGTGGCTTCGAGATTTCTTGTGGGCACAGGCATCGCAAGTCATTCAGTCTTATGGTTCTTCATTATCTGCATATGGTCTTTTTTTCTTAGGTGCTCATTTTGTCTGGGCCTTCAGTTTAATGTTTTTATTCAGCGGCCGTGGTTATTGGCAAGAACTCATTGAATCTATCGTTTGGGCTCATAACAAATTAAAAGTTGCTCCTGCTACTCAGCCTAGAGCCTTGAGCATTATACAAGGACGCGCTGTAGGAGTAACCCATTACCTTCTGGGTGGAATTGCCACGACATGGGCATTCTTCTTAGCGAGAATTATTGCAGTAGGATAGTGGCTAGGAGGATTTGAAAGGCATTATGGAATTAAGATTTCCCAGGTTTAGCCAAGGCTTAGCTCAGGACCCCACTACTCGTCGTATTTGGTTTGGTATTGCTACCGCACATGATTTCGAAAGTCATGATGATATTACTGAAGAACGTCTTTATCAGAACATTTTTGCTTCTCACTTTGGGCAATTAGCAATAATCTTTCTATGGACGTCCGGAAATCTGTTTCATGTAGCTTGGCAAGGAAATTTTGAATCATGGATACAGGATCCTTTACACGTAAGACCTATTGCTCATGCGATTTGGGATCCTCATTTTGGTCAACCCGCTGTGGAAGCCTTTACTCGAGGAGGTGCTGCTGGTCCAGTGAATATTGCTTATTCTGGAGTTTATCAGTGGTGGTATACAATAGGATTACGCACCAATGAGGATCTTTATACTGGAGCTCTTTTTCTATTATTTCTTTCTACGCTGTCCTTAATAGCGGGTTGGTTACATCTACAACCCAAATGGAAACCAAGCCTTTCGTGGTTCAAAAACGCGGAATCTCGTCTCAATCATCATTTGTCAGGACTTTTCGGGGTAAGTTCTTTGGCTTGGACAGGACATTTAGTTCATGTTGCTATTCCCGCATCCAGGGGGGAGTACGTTCGATGGAATAATTTCTTAGATGTATTACCCTATCCCCAGGGGTTGGGACCCCTTTTGACGGGTCAATGGAATCTTTATGCCCAAAACCCTGATTCGAGTAATCATTTATTTGGTACCGCTCAAGGAGCGGGAACTGCCATTCTAACTCTTCTTGGGGGATTCCATCCACAAACACAAAGTTTGTGGCTGACCGATATGGCTCACCATCATTTAGCTATTGCATTTATTTTTCTCATTGCCGGTCACATGTATCGAACTAACTTCGGAATTGGGCACAGTATTAAAGATCTTTTAGAAGCGCATACTCCTCCGGGGGGTCGATTAGGGCGTGGGCATAAGGGCCTTTATGACACAATCAACAATTCGATTCATTTTCAGTTAGGTCTTGCTCTAGCTTCTTTAGGGGTTATTACTTCCTTAGTAGCTCAACATATGTACTCTTTACCTCCTTATGCATTCATAGCACAAGACTTTACTACTCAAGCTGCTTTATATACTCATCACCAATATATTGCAGGGTTCATCATGACAGGGGCTTTTGCTCATGGAGCTATTTTTTTCATTAGGGATTACAATCCGGAACAGAATGAGGATAATGTATTGGCAAGAATGTTAGACCATAAAGAAGCTATCATATCTCATTTAAGTTGGGCTAGCCTCTTTCTAGGATTCCATACCTTGGGCCTTTATGTTCATAACGACGTCATGCTTGCTTTTGGTACTCCAGAAAAGCAAATCTTGATCGAACCTATATTTGCCCAATGGATACAATCTGCTCATGGCAAGACGACATATGGGTTCGATATACTCTTATCTTCAACGAATGGCCCCGCTTTCAATGCGGGTCGAAGCCTATGGTTGCCCGGATGGTTGAATGCTGTTAATGAGAATAGTAATTCGCTTTTCTTAACAATAGGACCTGGGGATTTCTTGGTTCATCATGCTATTGCTCTAGGTTTGCATACAACTACATTGATTTTAGTAAAGGGCGCTTTAGATGCACGCGGTTCCAAATTAATGCCAGATAAAAAGGATTTTGGATATAGTTTTCCTTGTGACGGCCCAGGGCGCGGCGGTACTTGTGATATTTCTGCTTGGGACGCATTTTATTTGGCAGTTTTCTGGATGTTAAATACCATTGGGTGGGTTACTTTTTATTGGCATTGGAAACATATCACATTATGGCAGGGCAACGTTTCACAATTTAATGAATCCTCCACTTATTTGATGGGATGGTTAAGAGATTACCTATGGTTAAACTCTTCACAACTTATCAATGGATATAATCCTTTTGGGATGAATAGTTTATCGGTATGGGCGTGGATGTTCTTATTTGGACATCTTGTTTGGGCTACTGGATTTATGTTCTTAATTTCCTGGCGGGGGTATTGGCAGGAATTAATTGAGACTTTAGCATGGGCTCATGAACGCACACCTTTAGCTAATTTAATTCGCTGGAGAGATAAGCCCGTGGCTCTTTCCATTGTGCAAGCAAGATTGGTTGGATTAGCTCACTTTTCCGTGGGTTATATATTCACTTATGCAGCTTTCTTGATTGCCTCAACATCAGGCAAGTTTGGTTAATTTAGTTTGTTTTTTTGTACTGTATCAGCACCTAGTTCATTACTCTTGATAGAGAGGGAGGATCTGCCTTTTTAGATTTCTTTTTCTATTTATTTTTCCATCTAGGATTAGAACCGTATACTTGGTAATAATAGCAACGACACATTATGGCAAAAAAAAGTTTGATTCAGAGGGAGAAGAAGCGGCAGAAATTAGAACAGAAATATCATTTGATTCGTCAATCTTTAAAAAAAAAGATAAGAAGCAAAGTTTCTCCCTTGAGTTTGAGTGAAAAAACGAAAATGCGAGAAAAATTGCAATCCCTACCGCGTAATAGTGCACCTACACGCCTTCATCGACGTTGTTTTTTGACCGGAAGACCTAGAGCTAACTATCGACATTTTGGGCTATCCGGACACGTACTTCGAGAAATGGTTTATGAATGTTTGTTACCGGGTGCAACAAGATCCAGTTGGTAAGGATAAAATACCCTTTCGTATTTGTATGGATTTCTGGAATTGATAATCATAGAGGAGCCCTCTTTACCATTCTGTATAAATGGACTATTCTATTTGTATAGATATTGGTAGAGGGGCGTATCCAACCCTCTTTTATCCACTAGTTACCCCTCTTTAGTTTAAGAGTATAGAGCAGTTTGGTAGCTCATAAGGCTCATAACCTTGGGGTTGCGGGTTCGATTCCCACTACCGCCTCCATACTCCTTCTTTATGATATATGCATGATATAATATATACATCATGCATTTGTATCTGGATTTTTTGATTTCCTAAAAGAGTTTTGGTCTAACAGTTTTTTCTCGGAAGAAGCAAAAAAATAAAAGAAAGAATAAAATATGAAAGAAAAGCGTCCATTGTCTAATGGATAGGACAGAGGTCTTCTAAACCTTTGGTATAGGTTCAAATCCTATTGGACGCAATCTTATTTCTATCTATTCTTTAAATAACTATACTAAACTAAAAACAAAGAAAACTTTTTTGCATGATTCAAATGAAAAAGCTTTCTCAACGATTCCTATTCTACTAACAAGAGTAGACATGCAAAATTTATTTGTTACTGAAGAGAAAACCGTTCCAGCTGTTCCTGAATAGCTTCCTTCAAAAGGATTTCCGCTTGCTCGGTGAATGTCTTGCTAGAAGATATAATTTCTTGGAATTGAGGTTTAGTATCTTTTAGATGTTTACGTAACTCATCCAGAAATTTATTTACCTGTTCAATTTCTAACGAATCAAGATATCCTCTTGTTCCGGTATAAATAGTAGCTATCTGCTCTTCCACTGGGAGAGGATTTGCCTGGGATTGTTTAAGCAATTCCCTTAATCGTCGACCCCTTGCCAATTGATTCTGACTTGTTTTATCGAGAGCAGAGGCGAATTGTGCAAAGGCTTGTAACTCTGCGAATTGCGCTAGTTCCAATTTTGATTTGCCAGCTACTTGTTTCATGGCTTTAATTTGAGCCGCGGATCCTACTCTGGAAACAGAAATACCCACATTAATAGCGGGTCGAATTCCGGCATTGAATAGATCCGCAGATAAGAATATTTGTCCATCTGTAATGGAGATTACATTAGTAGGAATATAGGCGGAAACGTCTCCAGATTGAGTCTCAACTATTGGTAAAGCGGTCATACTTCCTTCGCCTAAAAGAGAATTTAATTTAGCGGCTCTTTCTAAAAGGCGTGAATGCAAATAAAAAACATCCCCTGGATAAGCCTCACGTCCGGGAGGTCTTCTTAATAGAAGGGACATTTGGCGATAAGCTTGTGCCTGTTTGGAGAGATCATCATAAATTATTAAAGTATGCCGTTCGCGGTACATAAAATACTCAGCCAGGGCTGCTCCCGTATAAGGAGCGAGGTATTGTAATGTAGCAGGTGAATCCGCCATTTCAGCTACTACAATAGTGTATTCCATGGCCCCCTCCTCATGGAAAGTAGTTACTACTTGAGCTACGGAGGATGCTCTTTGACCGATAGCTACATAAACACATATTACACCTTGCCCTTTTTGATTGAGAATTGTATCTGTGGCTACTGCTGTTTTGCCAGTCTGTCTGTCCCCAATAATTAACTCTCGCTGACCGCGCCCTATAGGGATCATCGAATCGATAGCAATAAGCCCTGTTTGAAGAGGTTCGTATACGGAACGCCTGGAAATTATACTTGGAGCAGGAGATTCAATTAAGCGAGATTCGGAAGCTATAATTTCGCCTTTCCCATCAATAGGTTTAGCCAGAGCATTTACAACACGACCCAAGTAAGCCTCACTCACGGGTATCTGAGCAATTCTTCCTGTTGCTTTTACAAAACTTCCCTCTTGTATCATCAACCCATCGCCCATTAATACAATCCCAACATTTTTGGATTCCAAATTCAGAGCAATACCCCTAGTACCTTCTGCAAATTCGACTAATTCACCTGACATTATTTCACCAAGACCTATAATACGAGCAATCCCATCCCCCACTTGAACTACGCGACCTATATTCTCAATCCCTACTTTCCTATTATATTGTTCAATACGTTCGCGGAGAATTTTATGAATTTCGTCGACTCGAAGGGTTGCCATTAGTGTTTCTTGACTCTTTTTTCGGAAGCAAGGGGAAAAATAATGCCTAAATTCTAAACGAAAGTAGAAGTTCAAGGCCTAATTAATTTAATTATTTCTTCCATTCCAGGGACCCGAGAATGCCAATATTAGCACGAATCGTACGGAAATGTAACTCGGTATTCAAACAACTATTCAGAGTTCCTAGAGCTCCTTGTACGGCCTGTTGGAAAACCCGCTGTCGGACCTGATTCATTGCCCTTTGTTTTTCAAAATAAAGGGTTTCGTTTTTAGACTTTTCCAATTGTTCCAAACTAATAGAAGTAGCATTAATCAAATTTGCTTTTTCTCGTTCTATCTCAGAGTATCCATTCATTCGATACTCATCCGCTTCTAGTTCGACTTTCTGTAATCGAATCCGAGCTTTTTCGAGTTGCTCAATGGTCCCTCTACGCAATTCTTCTGAATTTCGAATAGTACTCAAGATCCTCTGTTTTCGATTATCTAATAAATCTTTTAATGAAAGTAGATTATTTTGTAAGTTTACAACTTTTATGATCTCTTCCCGAACCAAACATGAATCTTTCGATTCATTTGGCTCTCACGCTCCTTTTTTTTTTTCTATAGCTATTTCCATATCTTTTTTTTAAGTAATGAGCCTATCCTCTATCTTCTTTTTTATGTTTATATTTCAATATACCGAAACCTATATAAGACTAGATAAATATTAAGAGGACTCTTCCGCCTAGATAAAAATATATCATGGTCAGCAAAGTTGTTTCTTTATTTTTATTTGCCCTCTAGTTAATAATTTCAATTTCATTAAGAAAAACTAACTAAATAAATGGAAAATGAAAATTAATAGAATTCTTTTTTATTTTTTTTTTCTTCAAATCCAAAAAATTTCTCTTTTTTATACATAGGTCGTCGATTCGGCATTGGTTAAAAAAGGGCAGGGTGCCCCCTTTTTTTTCTAGTAAATAGTTCAAACCATTTTATCGATATGAGTGTTCTATATCAGATAAATTTTACATTAGCTATTTCCCGTTTAAATTGGTACTAATACTAATATAGTTGTAGAAAGAGTACCTCTTTTTGCCTGGACTTCAAGCAGTTTAGCTTTAACCGTGTTAATGGTCTCACATTCTTGGTTTATAGAGAATCAAAGTTGATTTACCAATGAGTCGCGAAATGCTATGGTTCTTCCATATGATTTCTGAATTTATTCAGAAGTAATTCGTCGAGATCGTGCACCCTTTTCTTATTTATCCGAAAAATACTAAAAAATATTATAAAGTGCAGCCGGATAGATCCAATCTATTCTTGAAATAGACAACTCGCACACACTCCCTTTCCAAAAAAAATCAAAACACCAACCACTACAGTTAGATTTATTAGATTTGTTGCTAAAATATCGGTATTAAGCCCGAAACTGCCAGCGGATGGCCAGTGAGCTAAAAAAACGAAAGAATGGGTTACATTTTTCATATGCTCTCCTCTTATAGATAGGACGAACAAAGAACAAAGTTTTTCGATCACTTACTTCGCTCGCCCTTTTTTGATCGGTTTTTTTAATGCAAATAGATTCAATCTAGTAATTTCTTTTAGATTAAGTCTTACGTCTTGTTTGACCGGTGAAAGACTTCCTTTGTTGAAATGTTCTGTTCCCAAAATTCCTAAAATAAAAGGAAAAAACTTTCCACTTTCCTAAACTAAGGACGGGAAATAAGAAGGTGAGCATATCTTCTAAATTAATAATACTCAACTCAGCCCTTCCTAGAATGGGGTATTATCTGTCCCGATAAATAGATAATTCCAGGAGTAATAAATAGGAGTAAATTAAATAAAGTATTGATATAATTGGAATTGTGGAAGCAAATACCAATTTACTAAAAAAAGAAAAAAGTATCTAATCGAAATCGAAAGAATTTTTTTTTTAAGATTAAACAAAAGGGTTCGCAAATAAAAGCGCTAGTGCCACAACTAGTCCATAAATTGTTAAAGCTTCCATAAAAGCTAGACTAAGCAATAAAGTACCTCGTATTTTACCTTCTGCTTCTGGCTGTCTCGCAATACCTTCTACAGCTTGTCCTGCAGCAGTACCTTGACCAACTCCAGGTCCAATAGAAGCAAGCCCTACGGCCAATCCAGCAGCAATAACAGAAGCAGCAGCAATTAGTGGATTCATGGTGAGTAGTTCCTCGTGTCAAAAAAAAGAAATGGTTAAGGATACAATCAACCAATAAATTCTTACTTCTAAGCTCTATTGGGGAGAAGTAAAGTAACTAAAAAGTACAAATTGAAATCAAATTGAAATGATAATGTGAATTGTCCGAACTACATAGAAGGGAATTCCATATCCATATATCGGATTAGATAATGAATCTAACCTAGGAATATATAATATAATATCCTATATATATACATTTGTTTCTTCTATTTTGTTTGCATATTTTCTCATTTTCTATTGAATCGGATTCTAAAATCATTGCTTAAAGTGGAAACCTGCATAAAAGAGGACTCCACTTATAGACATTAAGGATATTATAGTATAGATCTAGCCTGACTCCACCCTCCTTAATGCATATATACTTTGAAAATTCCATAATATAGTCTATTCTATTCTCTCTCCTACAACTCTAGGCTATATATTCATACGCATTTCTAACTATTTTTTTGCAACCAAGCAGATTATCTGGAACCATGCATGAATTGAGCTAAGCTGCAAAAAAAAAAAATACTATTTCCAAAAAGAGTCAATTCAATGATGACCCTCCATGGATTCACCTATATAGGCTGCGGCTAATGTTGCAAAAATAAGAGCTTGAATACCGCTTGTAAATAATCCAAGAAACATGACCGGTATAGGGATTACTAAGGGGACTAAAGAAACAAGAACAACAACGACTAATTCATCCGCCAATATATTCCCGAAAAGTCGAAAGCTAAGCGATAATGGTTTTGTGAAATCTTCTAGGATGTTAATTGGTAAAAGGATTGGAGTTGGTTTAATATATTTCTCGAAATAGCTCAATCCTTTTTTGCTAAGACCAGCATAAAAATATGCCGCTGACGTGAGTAAAGCTAAAGCAACAGTAGTATTTATATCATTCGTGGGCGCTGCTAATTCCCCATGGGGTAACTCTATAATTTTCCAAGGTAAAAGAGCACCCGACCAATTCGAAACAAAAATAAAAAGGAACATAGTTCCAATAAAGGGAACCCAGGGACCATATTCTTCTCCAATCTGAGTTTTGCTCAAGTCTCGAATAAACTCAAGGACATATTCAAAAAAATTCTGACCGTCGGTCGGGATGGTTTGTGGATTCCGAACAGCTATGACAACTGAACCTAGCAAGATAGTAATTACGACCCAAGAAGTGATGAGTACTTGGGCATGAATTTGGAAACCTCCTATTTGCCAATAGAAGTGTTGGCCTACTTCTACACCCGATATATCGTATAACCCCTTGAGTGTTTTAATGGAACAAGGTATAATATTCATATTGTCCTCTGATAAAAATTGAACTTCAAAAAAGGAATTCTTTTGATTCAACCATCTCTTTCTCAACTCAGCAACTTGAAGTATTAATCTTATATTTAGGATACCAAGAAAGCACATCAGATCATAATATATATCAATACCCTCTAATATATATCAATATTCCCCTTCTTTTTTCTATGCAAAAAAAATTCTATGCAAAAAAAAAGATATAGTAAAGTAAGTGATTCCATAAATTTACGCAGTTGCCCAAGAATTCACTATATATTCTTAATCAACGATTTCTTATATAGAGAACGGCCCTCACAAATTGAAAATACTAATTTGTTAAGAATCAATCGAATTGAAGTCATAGTGTCATCGTTGGCTGGAATCGATATATTCGCGAGATCCGGGTCACAATTTGTATCGACTAAAGAAATAGTAGGAATCCCCAAAATGGCACATTCCCGAAGAGCTATATACTCTTTTTGCTGATCAAGGACGATCACAATGTCTGGCAATCTCGTCATATATTTGATCCCGCCGAGATACCTTTGCAAAGTAGATAATTTTCTCTTCAAGATTGCCACATCTCTTTTTGGGAGATGGTGGAATTTTCCCATTTTTTCTTCTGCTCTTAAGTCTCTAAATTGAGAAAGTCTAGTTTTCGTAATCGACCAATTCGTTAACATACCACTGAACCACTTTTTATTAACATAATGACAACGAGCCCTTATTGCAGCTGATGCTACTAAATCTGTTGCTCTTTTTTTGGTACCAACAATTAAGAAACTTTTTCCCTGACTTGCTGCATCAAAAACTAAATCACAAGCTTCTGATAAAAAACGAGCCGTTCTAGCGAGATTTATAATATGAGTACCTTTACGCTTTGCCGAAATGTAAGGGGCCATTTTAGGATTCCATTTCTTAATACCATGACCAAAATGAACTCCTGCTTCTATCATCTCTTTCAAATTAATGTTCCAATATCTTCTTGTCATTTTTTCCACACTTCCTTTTTTTTAATCCTACCATTCCATTACGGAATTTAGTTCTTTTTGAAGATTAAGAAAGATCCGAAATAGCTTGAAATAAATAATAATTGTTCCGAGAGAACCTTGTACTAAGATAAGAGTTGGCCATTGATACATGGTATAAACATAACCACCTTAATGAATTAACTGACTTGTTTTACTTATTAAAATAAAAATCTTAAAAATCTAAAATTTGACCTGTTAGTGTTCTAAGTTCAAAAGTCTAGTAAAGTAAAAAATATTTTTATGGGGGTTCTTATGTCTCATAAAAATTGTTTGTTACGTCAGAATCTGAAGAAACTAATTCTGTATGGAGAAACAAAAAATCTCTCATTTCCGACGCGAATAGATTTTTTTTTTTTATTTCGAAATAAAGGTTCTTGTCTTGTGGGGAACGATGCACAAATTTTTGGAATCCGGTACCAACAGGTATAATCCCCCCCAGAACTACGTTTTCTTTCAAGCCTTTCAACCAATCAATGCGACCTCGTAGGGCAGCTTTTGCTAAAACTCGAGCAGTTTCTTGAAAACTTGCTTCAGATATGAAACTTTGGGTATTCAGGGAAGCCCTTGTTATTCCCAATAAGATTGCCCGATAATAGATCGATTCATCCAAAGCTCGTCCTGCTCGTTCCGCTCGCAATAGTCCGATTAATTCCCCAGGCGAAAAAACATTAGACATTCCATCTTCGGAAACCCGCACTTTTGATGTTACTTGGCGTATAATAATCTCTATATGTCTATTATGGATCTGTACCCCTTGGGATCGATAAACCTTTTGGATTTTATTAACCAAAGAGATACGACTTTGGGCTATGGTTAGCTCAGCTCCAATCAAGAATCCCCAAGGGACCCCAAGAATTCTTGGTATACGCTCATTCCAATCCTCAATTCTCCTTTCGAGATTCGGGGATAATGAATCAATTGAACGCGCTTCAAAGATTTGTTCCACTTTTGGAAGACCTTGCGTTATGTCACTAGATCTCGATTTTTCATATATAAACGTAACTAACCTATCTCCCTTGTAAAGGATTTCTCCATAATGACCATTAACAGTTGCTCCTGTAGTGGCCAAATAAGGTTTAGCTGCTCTTATAACAAAGGAATTCATATTTACAATGAAAATTTGACCGGATTTTTTTATGTGCGATTTAAATAGACATACATTTTCACAAATAAATTGTCCAAGGTGAATTATTGCCAATGTCTCTTCCCAAGAATCATGATGGACAAAGTGACAATTCAAAAGGAATGGATCCAACATTATGTTACTATCGAAATTAGAAATCCTTTTATTTTCATCTATTAAAGAGTATTTAAGTTCTTGAAGTACTTGGAAGGTTTGTTTTAAATTGTCAACGAACAAATATTTTTTTAACAGGATTTTATTATGCGTTAGTAAATAGTAAGATGAAGAAAAATGCGATATACTAGCTACAATAGCGCCTAAGGGCCCAAAAATTTCTCGAATAGGAATTCTAGGATTCCATTCTTTTATCGCATTGGGATGTTTTGAATTCTTGAATAAACCAATTCGAGAACAGTTGGATGCCGACAAAATCATCAAAGAGTGGTATTCTTTATTTCGATTCAACAAAGTGCCAATAGCTTCTGGATGTTGGCTAAGTGATTCAATCTTCGCCTTGGAATAAAAAGAATTGATATTGGCGCGATCTAACCTATTATGGGGAATCGGTCCTGCACTTGTCCTACCATACCTTTTTCGTGTATACGAAATAGTGGACTTGACTAACTCAATTCTTAGGAAATCGCGAATAAGATCATTTGCTCTTACCTCAACAAGGGAAGCACCAGCCTTTTCTTTTTCTTCTTGTTCCCAATTCACTACTAAGCAAGTTCTAACAAATTGACTATTTGTGTGATAAATTCTTTGAGTTAACTTGCTATTTTCATGAGAAATAAAATTGACAAGTCGAATTTGGAGATTATTTTCTTCTTGCAAGAGATCCTGCGGGAAAAGTGTTGCTAAATTTCTTCCTTCGTCCATTTCATATGCCACTGTAGGGCGAACGGAAACAAAATACTTTTCCTTGCTCTTGAGAATTTTTTTCCGTTGAACATAGACCCAATTTTTCCTTTTTTTTGATTCCTTAGAATCTTTTTTTTGTCTTTCTGGCGGTATCAAACAGCCACCTAATATCTTATCCGCCTCTTCAGGAAAATGAATATCTCCGGAAAATATTTTGAGTTCCGTATGGCTTTTTTTTCTCTTCACTCGGACCAGTCCGCCTAGTCGACTTCTTGTATTTTTTGTGAGTTGTGTATTCACTCCAATAATACTATTGTCAAGTATCTTTAGGGATGAAGATCTCGGCAAGATATGAAGTTCTTGAAGAATGAAAAAAAACCGATCTACTTCTTTTTGGTATTTTAGACTAAATTCTTTTGTTCCTCGATGCTCAATCAAACCCTCTTTTTTTAAGATGGAATCTTCCTCTGGGCTCTCGTATTCGTCCTCTGAATCTTCTTCTGAGTCTTCCTCTAAAGTACCATATTTTTCCTCTGCGCTTTCCCCGGGGCTGCCATATTCGTCTTCTGAGTCTTCCTCTAGAGTTCCATATTCGTCCTCTTGGGTCCTATATTTGCTCTCTGGGCTCCCATATTCCTCTTCTGAGTCTTTCTCTAAAGTCCTATATTCGTTCTCTGGGTTCCCATATTCGTTTTCTGGGCTCCCATATTCGTCTTCTAGGGTTTCATATTCGTATTCGTCTTCTAGGATTCCATATTTAGATTCTTCTAGGGTTTCATATTCATATTCGTCCTCTCGGGTCCTGTATTCGTCTTCTAGGGTCTCATATTCCTCTTCTGAGTCTTCCGCTCGAGTCCTATATTCTTCTTCTAGGGTCCTATATCTAAATTTAACAATTCCTGAACCCTTTTTATCTTTTCTGTATCGGGGATCGTCAAAATAAGCAAAAATAGTATTTCTACGTAAAACACCCATAAGGGGGATTTCAATCGAAATCCCAAAACAGGATATTAGTTCTTTCTCTTGTTCTTGATGATATTGTAATGGAATGACGAACCTATTTCTTCGCTTTTTCGCCAACAAATCTGAATTATCTTGAAAAATAGAAGGATAGATAAAATTCCAATGGCCATTGGACATGATTCGATCCGACGTTGAATAATCAAGAATTTCCCTATCTTTTTTACCATAAGTATTCATTTGATCTTGATCCTTGTGGAGTGAAAAAGACGCTATACTGGATCTGCACATACTTACTGACAATATCCATAAATGGCTTGTTTTTGGTAATCGGCGAAGATTACCATATTGATATTCGGGCGCATGGTAAACATCAGTACTCCAGTGCATTTCGCCGTCTGATTCAGAATAAATATGCTTTTGTACCCTTTCTTTAAAATGTAAAGTGGACGTTCCGGCACGAATCTCCGCAATTACTTGTTCGGATTTTACATATTGATCATTTTGCACTAGAATCAAGCTTTTTGAGGGAATATTCACACTATATAGAATATCTTGACTCTGAATAGTTACATGCAAGTCTATATAACATAGAAAAGCAGGCTGCCCATGACGGGTACGTGTGGGGTGAACCAAATTCTCATTGAATTTTATTTTTCCATTCGAAGGGGATCGTACAAGGTCGGCAGTACCCCCTGTGAATACTCCGCCAGTATGAAAAGTTCTTAATGTTAGTTGAGTCCCTGGCTCCCCAATTGATTGACCTGCAATAATACCTACGGCTTCTCCCAATTCGACCAGATCACTATGAGTAGGACTCCGGCCATAGCATAATTGACAGATCCAAGAAGTGCTTCGGCAAGTAAAGGGGGTTCTAATATATATTGGTTGTGCTCGAAATGGTTGTGCTCGAAAGGCAGTTATGAATCGATTGACTAATCCAATTCCAATATCTTGATTTCGCGCGGCAATGCATCGTGAACCGATATATATATCGTCTGCTAATACACGACCAATTAGTGTTTGGACAAAAAGTTTTTCCGTCATCCCATTTTGAGGACTTACAGAAATACCTCGGATAGTACCACAATCTCTTCTACGCACAATAATATGTTGAACTACTTCAACAAGTCTACGTGTAAGATATCCAGCATCTGCTGTTCGCACAGCAGTATCTACAACCCCTTTGCGGGCTCCATAGCAGGAAATTATATATTCTGTCAAAGAAAGTCCCTCGCGTAAATTGCTTTGAATAGGTAAATCAATCATTTGTCCTTGAGGGTCCGACATTAATCCTCTCATACCTACTAATTGGTGTACTTGAGATGCATTTCCTCTGGCTCCTGAAAAAGACATTAGATAGACTGGATTAGAAGGATCCGTTATCCGAAAATTTGAATTCATTTCTTGTTTCAAATATTCACTTGTCGCATACCATATCTCAACAGATTGGCGTAATTTTTCTACCGCGTGTACAGCCCCATAATAATAGTGTTTCTCCAAAAGAAAACTCTGTTGTTCCGCGTCTTGGACTAACCATCCCTTAGAGGGTATTGTTAAAAGATCCTCGATTCCTAACGAAATCGATGTAGTAGTGGCTTGATGGAAGCCCAGAGTCTTTAGTTGATCCAGTATATGGGATGTATATCCCATTCCAAAATGATCTATTAATCTGCTAATAAGTCGTTTCATACCAGTTCCGTCTATCTCTTTATTATGAAAGACCAGATTGGCCCGTTCCGCCATACATAAGTACCCCCTTTTCGGCTGAGTAGGATTCGACAATTGCTGAGTAGGATTCGACAATGGGCCTGAGTCAGTGATTCGAAAATTTAATTAACTTAATTGCCTCAATCTCAATCTGGATTCGCGTGGCAAATAATGATGATACTAGGGAAATCGGAATGCCCCCCGAAAGGGGAGGGGCATCGCCGAATCTAACTTTCTTGTTTAGGTAGTGTATGAATAGGCCTGACTAAATCCTTGTATGGCTTCCTCTATTTCTCTATAAAAAGAAATATGACCAAGAGTGGTTCGAATGTATATCGAACGAATTTCTTTTTTTCTATTTCCCATTATTAGATAGTGGGCATAAATCTCATGATAAGTCCCCAAAGATTCATATTGAACTTCAATCGGAACTTCTCTTGACCCAATGACGCGTTGATCCAGGTTCCATCGTAGCCACAAGGGACTATCTAAACTGATTAGTTTTTGTCTATAAGCTCCCAGTGCATCATAAGAACTAGAAAAATGGGGTTCTTTATCTTTCCTATATTTAAAATTATTATTATTATTGTAATTTACTTTTAGATTTGGGTAGTTTCTGCAACTATTATATCTATTTGCACAAATACCTCGACGCTTTCCAATCGTTAATACATAAAGCCCGATAAGCATGTCTTGGGTTGGTACGCAAATAGGATCCCCAATAGCGGGAGATAAGAGATTCATATGAGAAAACATAAGTAAACGGGCTTCTGCCTGAGCTTCCAAGGATAAAGGTAGATGAACAGCCATTTGATCTCCATCAAAGTCCGCATTGAAACCCTTACACACTAATGGGTGTAAAGAAATAGTACGCCCCTCTACTAAAGTGGGTTGAAAGGCCTGTATGCCTAATCTATGCAGGGTAGGTGCTCTATTTAACAGTACAGGATGTCCCCGCATAACTTCTTGAAGTATTTCCCATACAATGGGTTCTTTTTCCCAAATTTTCCTTTTAGCAATCCTTACATTAGAAGTGGCGCGTTTCGTGATTAAATCGCGAATTACAAATAGCTGAAAAAGCTTTATTGCTATCTCTAGAGGTAATCCACATTGATGTAATGAAAGCGAAGGACCCACAACAATGACAGAACGCCCCGAGTAATCGACCCGTTTCCCAAGCAGAGTCTCGCGAAACCTTCCCTCTTTACCTTCAATTACATCTGAAAGTGATTTGTATACTTTATTGTGACCATCCCTCGTCGGTTGCCCGCGGGACCCACTATCAAGAAGTGTATCCACGGCTTCTTGTACCAATTTTTCCTGGCACATTACTAAATCTGCTGGCGCTAATTCACTTCTTTTTAATAGATAGGCAAGATTGTTGTTCCGACGGATAACTCTCTTATAAAGTTCATTAATGTCTGAAGTCACTACTTTATCTCCAGACCTATAAACAATAGGTCTCAATTCGGGAGGAAGAACCGGTAATAAGCACAAAACCATCCATTCTGGTTCTACATTTGTTTGAATAAAATGTTTCGCCAATTGCATGCGTCTAATCAAAAAAACTTTTCTTATTCGTCTTTTTCTATCTTCCCACTCATCTCCACTATACCCCTCGTCTTCTAATTCCTTCCATTCGACCAAAGAATTCTCTATAATAATTCGCAAATCCAAATCTGCTAATTGTTCTCTAATAGCACCTGCTCCTGTCGCAATTTCCCGATTTCGAAATGTTGCAAAGCCTGGGGTAGAAAAAAAGGGAGAAATGCTGTGGTTACAGGATGCAATTTCCTCTTCGAATAAACCTCGTAATCGTAAAAAAGTGGGTTTTTTAGTGCTGGGCCTAGCAAAAGAGAAATCGCCGTATACTAGGCCCTCCAACTTCTTAAGAGGTTTATCTAAAAGATTCGCGATATAACTAGGAAGACCTTTCAAATACCACACATGAGTCACGGGACATGCGAGTTTGATGTATCCCATTTGATATCTTCGTATCCGAGAATCCACAAATTCGACCCCGCATTTTTGGCAAAATCTTTCGTCTTCGTTTTCAGCTCCGCTCGCTCGAGAATTGCCACAAGCGCAAATCCCGCTTTTTATGGGTCCAAAGATTCTTTCGCAAAACAATCCATCTTTTTCTGGTTTATCGGTTTTATAATGAAAAGTAGAGGGCCTTGTGACTTCGCCAACGACTTCTCCATTAGGTAGGTTTTTGTTAGCCCAAGCCTTTATTTGTTGAGGGGAAACGAGTCCAATTTGAAGTTGTTGATGTTTATATTGGTCAATCATAAAATAGAAATAAGAAAAGAATTTATATTTATTCCGATCAAACTTCCTCCCTATTAACCTGGAAGTTCTTTTCAGATACAAGGAAATGATTCAGTTCTAGAGCCAAAGATCGTAGTTCTCGAACGAGCACTCGAAAAGATTCTGGAGGATCCTCATGATTAGGTATTCTTTTTCCCCAGATCGTAGCATTAAGTATTTCTTGGCGAGCTATAAGATGGTCAGATTTATAAGTAAGTATCTCTTGTAAAATATGAGCAACACCAAATCCTTCTAAAGCCCAAACTTCCATTTCTCCTACTCGTTGTCCCCCTTGCTTGGCTCTTCCTCTAACCGGTTGTTGTGTAACAAGTGAGTAGGGCCCAGTAGAACGCCCATGAATTTTCTCATCAACTTGATGAATTAATTTTAAGATATAGGACTTCCCTATTAGAACAGGTTGCTCAAAGGGGTCGCCTGTTCTTCCATCAAATATTCTGCTTTTTCCCGGGTACTCGGGTTCAAATACCCATGGATTTTTTGTTTCTTTACTGGCTTCATATAATTCTGAAAACACAAGTTTTCTTGAAGCCTCTTGCTCATATCTCTCATCAAAGGGTGCTATTCTATAATGTTTCTTTAGCAGATCCCCCGCTAATCCGAGCGAGCTTTCAAATATTTGTCCCACATTCATTCGGGAGGGTACTCCTAAGGGATTGAAGACCATATCAACGGGTGTTCCATCTTGCAAATAGGGCATATCTTGCCTAGGCAAAATTTTGGAAATGATCCCTTTATTCCCATGTCTTCCGGCTACTTTATCCCCAACTTTGATTTCACGTTTCTGTAAAATATATACACGAACCATTATGTCGAGCGGGTCCCTTTGGATCCATTTCACATCGATAACGCGCCCTCTTCCACCTATAGGTAATTTCAGAGAAGTTTCTTTTGAAGTGGAAACCTCAAGGCCAAATATGGCCCGTAATAATCCAGCTTCCGCGATATAAGATGATTCGCTCGCTATCTGAGGCGTTAATTTACCTACTAAAATATCACCAGTTTCTACCCAGGATCCCAACCTAACAACTCCATTTCTGTCCAAATTGCGGAGTAAATGTTCTTCTAGATGTGGTATTTCTTTAGTGATTTTTTCAGCGGAGCCCTGGCTTGTCGTATCCGTCTGAATTTCATATTTCCGGATGTGAAAAGAGGTATAAATATCTTCATATACCAAACGTTCGCTAATTAGTACTGCGTCTTCAAAATTGTAACCTTCCCATGGCATATAAGCTACTAATACGTTTTTTCCTAAAGCAAGTTCGCCCCCAATTGTAGCAGCTCCTTCTGCTAAAATTTGTCCTTTTTTAATGGATTTACCCCGTGGAACCCGGGGTTTTTGGTGCATACAAGTATTTTTGTTAGAGCGACGGTGGTTAACTAAAGGAATACTTATAGTCTTCCCACTACTTGATAAAAGTATCTTATGACTATCAGTAGAAATGATCTTTCCCTCGCGTTCGGCTATAATGGAAACCCTCGAATCTAGAGCTGTTTGGCGTTCCAATCCAGTTCCAACAATGCATTTCTCGGACCGAGAAAGCGGAACTGCTTGGCGCTGCATATTAGAACTCATTAAAGCCCGATTCGCATCATTGTGCTCAATAAAAGGAATGAGAGAACCCCCAATAGAAAAATATTGGAAAGGAAAAATACTTCTAACATGAATCTGTTCCCATGCAATAGTCAAGAATTCTTGACGGTATCTAGCCGGAACAACCTGTTCTTCCTGAATACCTTGATTCAAGGACAAAGAATTTCCTGCTGCTATCATATAATATTCATCTCTATTTGGTGATAGATAAACCACCTGTCTCTCTTTTTTTTCTTTTGCTTTCTCAGCAGATATTTCATAAAACGGACTCTCTATGGATCCCCACAAGTGATCAATTCTCGCATGAATTGTTAAGGATCCAGTAAGTCCAACATTGATTCCTTCAGACGTGTCAATTGGACAAATACGCCCATAGTGACTCGGATGAATATCTCGGCTCCGAAAACTTGCGGTTCTCCCCGTCAACCCTCCAGGACCTAAACAACTCACTTTTCGCCCATGAACAGTTTGTGTCAATGGATTCGTTTGATCAAAAACTTGAGATAACGGGTATGTGCCAAAAAAGGTCTCATAAGTAGTTATTAATAAAATTGAAGTTGAAGTTGGAGTTACCAAAGTTTGGGGAGTCGGTTTCGATTGACGTATGAATACTCTACGAATAGTTTTTTGAACTGCATGTTGTAAACGACCAAGAGCCAATCCGAATTGATCTTGTAACAGATCCGCAACCGAACGAATACGTTTATTTTTCAAGTGATTCATATCGTCATCGTCAAGTATACCCGTTCCAAATTTCATTCCAATCAAATGATCCGTAGCGGCCAATACATCTCGTGGTAACAAGAATGTATTGTTCTGAGGAATATCAAGATTAAGTCTCCGATTCATATTTCGTCGACCAATCCTTCCTAATTCACATTTTTGTTGAAAAAATTTCTTTTGTAATTCCTCGCATAAGGACTCCGAAAATACCAGGTCCCCACCTACACAAGCAAATTGTTGATAAAACTCCAAAATAGCTTTTTCTTTTGACTCAATCCTCTTCTTCTCTTTAGCATTCGGGAAAGACAAGAAAATTTCAGGGTAGGAAACATTATCCAGAATTTCTCTTAGATTCGAACCCATAGCTGATGATAGAACTAGAATAGATATCTTTTGTTTTCTACTCACGCGAGCCCATATCCTTTCTTTTTTATCAATTGCTAATTCCGATCTCCCCCCCCAATCTGATATTATAGTGCCAGTGTAGATAGAAATTCCCTTATGATCTAATTCCGAGCGGTAGTAAATACCAGGACTTAGCAATATTTGATTGATCACAATTCGGTATATTCCATTTATAATAAAGGTTCCTAAGGAATTCATTATAGGAATGTTTCCGATAGAAATGGTTTGCTTTTGCACATCGAAACCAAAAATTAATCTCGCAGATACATATAATTCGGAAGAATAGGTGAGTGATTCATACACAGCATCTCTTTCTTTTATCGAGGGTTCTAGCAGTTGATATCCTTTCGCAAATAATTGAAATGCAATTTCGTGATCTGGATCTTTAATTGTTGGAAACTTGTCAAGTTCTTCTGCCAAGGCTTGATTAATGAACCTACAAAATCCCTCGAATTGGATCTGACTAAATCCGGGTATTGTGGACATTCCCTCGTTTCCATTCCGGAGCATCTTAATCTTAAGTTTCCTGTTTATCAAAGAAAAATTCCATTATCAGCTCACTCTTCATCAATCCCTATGGATCGATCTAGCAATCATGGAATCTATATTCTGTTTACTGAATCACATGAAATTCTAGGGAACTCCACATACGTATTTCATATATGTATTTCATACATATGAATAGAGACCATTTGGACGAAAGTTCGAGTTTGCCAGGGGTACAAATGAAATGAAAATGAATTGATAAAACATTCCTACAAAAAAAATTCTGCCACTTATACTTTATGTTATGATATTCTAATCAGATTGGATGGCAAAGATTTCTCATTTTATCTCCTTTCTATGAATGTAATAAAGCCGTAATATAATATACTAGAAAGTTTGACTTTACTTCGATTTAGAATAGCGTGCTTACTTTAATTTCTCAAAATAATTTGAGGGTTCTTTTTTATTTCGGATCGGAGTAGTATAATTGCTAGAAAATTCAGTATTTCATTGTGGAATTCTAAAATAAAGTAAGTCCCTTTTTTAAGTACATGCCAATCTAGTTATCCACCTCTCCCCATATCCATGCTTTTCTTTTATCGTAATTTCACTTGGGTACGCCAAGATAGTCAGGTTATACTCTATATCAGAGCAAATTTCCTTTTTTTATTCAAGATATTTAATTTAATACTTTGAAAAATTAAAGCATGATTCCCCATAGAGATATGTACATAAAGGGGATCTTTGGATAATAATGCTGTTCGGACCTAAAGTTTACCTATACACGGATTAAGCATAAAGCCATAATATTTTATTATGCCATTGAAGGGGGGGGAGATAATACCGATTTAAGAGTAGTTCACTACTGCAATAAAAAAAAGAGAATTCTAGTTAACGGTTCCAATTTATTCTGAATTTTGCAGCCTGTGAATAGAAATCCACTTTTTCTTCTTTTTCATCTCAATAGAAAGAAATGGGAAGTTTTATTGTGTTAACAATGTATGTTTTAAGATAGAATCTATCGAGGAGAATAATAGAAACTGGATCAAAAAAAGCAGGAATAGATTTTTTGAAAAAGATTGGAAAAAAGTAAGTAGAATTATATTCAAAATAAAAGGGGCTTTTCGTAAGAAAACGTGGATGAATACTTGCTGTTTTCTAGATTTTTGATCGGATTTTTTGGCGGCATGGCCAAGCGGTAAGGCAGGGGACTGCAAATCCTTTATCCCCAGTTCAAATCTGGGTGCCGCCTGATCAATAAAATACTTAGGTTTTTTTTATAGTGCTGATCGAATTCGATAAATTTTTACTTCGCATAAGTTCGGGCAAGAGAGTAACTGGGCCTGCCGATACTGGGTTTAGAGAAACCATACCATAGTTCTATCCTCAAACTAGGGTTAGGGTTTGTTTTGACGGTAGTGGCCAAAATGGTTATCAATAGGGGTGAGGTAGTGTTTCCTTATTCTTTTATTATATGAATTTGAATTGGTTCTTAATTGAGATTCGATTTGATAATTTTAAAATACGAGGATAAGATGTCAGAAATCTTGGTATCCAAAGAAAGGTCCCTAAGGGGCATTCTTTTTTTTTTTCAATCTAAGATTCAAGAAGGGACTCCACGAAAGAATATCAAGACTTACTAATTATTATACATTTTTTTATCGTACATCTTATGTTACCTACATACACTAAAGTAAGGACTACTTAATTCTAACGAGAATCAGATTAAATAGGTCGATCAAAAATCAATTTAGGAGTTGTATTATGGATAAAATCTCTTCATTCTTTCATAGAATGATACAAAGCAAGGCTGCAGGGTTTAGGTCAAAAATAAACATTAGGTAAGGTAGGTATCCAATAAATATTTATCTATCGATAATTTTATGGTATATTCGGGCGTCCTTTGCTTAAAAAAAAAAAAAAGAGTAACAAAAGGAATAAAAAATCTTCCTATTCCCGCTTCTTCTATTCAGGACATCATTCCCGTACTCTTTCTTTTTTAAGGAAAAAAGGGCTATAGTATCTCGTATTTTTAATGCTCTCTAATTCTACCAGAATTCCTATAAGAATTTGTTAGGAGTAAATTCCTTGAACTGATTGATCCATGGCCTTAGGGCGGAATCCCTTTTTGACTCTGTACCCTTGATTCCACTATGATTATTGATCAATAGTAGAATAATCCCTTCATAGAAATAGGAGACATAATTTAGATGGATATAGTAAGTCTCGCTTGGGCTGCTTTAATGGTAGTCTTTACATTTTCTCTTTCACTAGTAGTATGGGGAAGGAGTGGACTCTAGGGATACTACTAATTGATTAAGTAATCAAATTGTTGTATCAATTCTTTTCTTTAATGGATCATTTTGCATTAATCATTTTGTCAAACGTTATTCTTTAATCTTTTTCTTTAGTTTTGTTTCACTCCTGTAAGAAACTCTTGTATTGTAAGTTGTAATGTAAGAAAGAGCCATTATACCAATTCAGAATTTCTACTAGAAATGACGAATGGTTAAAAAAAGTTCTATACATAAGAAAATTAGACTTTCTTCCACGGAACTATTCACGGCATATCACACATTTTCCATTTCCTTTTACTTTTTACTATAGTCTATTCTTCATATTATTTTTCTTTCCTTCCATGGATTCTTTGGTCAAGAATTGTCTTAGATTTTTTTATTTTGACCTGATTGAAATTAAGTGGATGCAATGAAAAAAGAAATTGAATTAGACTACTTAACTATTTCAATCTACTAATCTATTCTATGTAGATTCAAAGATAATATAATAGAAAGAATCTAAAGTGTCGTAGAAAAAACTATATGTAGTTCTTTCTACCACACTTTAAGATTCCAACCAGATCCTTTCATTTAAGACTTGGATTTTTTTTATTTAATCCCTTTTTAATTTCTTCAATGATTAATTGGAATTCCAATTAATTATTTTGGCTGACTGTTTTTACATAAATAATAAGTAAAAAAGAAGTAGGAACTAGAATGAACAGTGCAGTAGCAATAAATGCGAGAATATTGACTTCCATAACCTCTTTATTTTTTATTTTCACAATAACTCGGGATGTAATCCCATGGAGAGGAAAAAGGGGTATCTTGTAAATTCAAGGGTAGGGCTTGCATTCTGATAATACTGAATCAATTCAATATTATGAATATCGGATCTATCAAATCAATTCATGGATGAGAGTTATATTTCACGGATGAGAGTTATATAGTATAACATAGGAAGATCCTCTATCCACACTAAGACCAAAATGGGTTTTTTGATTGGATTAGGAATTCCCTCTTTTTTAATCCTTTTCTACTTTTTCTTTTCTATATCTCTAACCCACGAGCTTTCTTAATCTTATACTTTCTTAATCTTATACAATTTCCCTTCCTTTTTCTTATAGTTATACATACAATTATGTATGTATTATATGACCAACTTTCACTTTCTATGGGTCACATAGACATCCAAATAAGCAGTAGAAGTGAGATGGGGAAAAGAGGTCTGAAATAAAAAGGGAATACGATTTATGTATGGATTCCGGTAAAATACCGGTACTCTATTCCATAAGAGTGGAATAGGAAATTAAGATGAGGATGGTATCATCATAAAGAAAGATAGAGTAATATAATATCCTAAATTCTACTAATCCACATATCGTATGTGTGTCTTTCTTTATCGATTGGGAGTAGTGAAAAAAAAATTCCTATATGCCCTCCCTCCCTCTTTAATGAGAGATGCAAAATAAAAAAGTGAAGTAAGGGTGCCCTGTGGGTATTTGATCTTGCTCCCTGCCCCTTTTTTTCATGGAAAAAGGAAATATCAATTTCTCCATTCATTGAACCCTAGTTCGGGACTGACGGGGCTCGAACCCGCAGCTTCCGCCTTGACAGGGCGGTGCTCTGACCAATTGAACTACAATCCCCGCGGGGTGTATGGCATACCCATTCTTAAATAGAACCATAAGAAGATTCGATTCGTCTTTCGTACTCTAAGAAATAGACGAATCATATACTACATACCCACATATTATATTATACGTGGGTATAGTGAGAGTGACATAACTAGTATGTCGTGATTTTTTATCACTAAAAATGGATAATAATCCAGCCTTCAATAAGAAAAACTCTTTTGTTTGTAAGAAAGGAATGAGAGAGATATGGATTAGAAAAAAAAATTTCCCTTTTTTCTTTATCTTTTATTTCTATAGATCAGACATTTTATTTTATGGAAGAAAAACAAAAGGATTTAGTTCATACTCACGAAGCCCTAGATTTTTGGTTTGGGCCGAGCTGGATTTGAACCAGCGTAGACATTGTCAACGAATTTACAGTCCGTCCCCATTAACCACTCGGGCATCGACCCAGGAAGAATTTATTCTAGGGTTTTTGCTAATCTATGATTAACCTCCTTTCATAATACTCCCTACCCCCAGGGGAAGTCGAATCCCCGCTGCCTCCTTGAAAGAGAGATGTCCTGAACCACTAGACGATAGGGGCATCACTAGACGATAGGGCCATATACAACCGCTCGTGATTATACTATAATCATAGTATGAGCAGTTTTTTGGAATTGTCAATATACTCGAAAAGTATAAATAGATCCAAAGCAAAGAGTTTTTCCAACTTTTCTGTTATGTTTTCATCTAGGATTTTTTTTAGTTGATCGTTATAGATTAATTCTCCGTGCTTCATTTAGTGTTCATACCAAAAATGCATCCATCCCGCACTAAGTCATAAAATTCTCTAAAAATATAGAGAAAGTTTCAAAAACAAAGAAAAAAAGTGAATCAATTTAGTAGAAAAGTACTCTATCAGATTCGAACCAACGACTTACGTCTTAGCACGAGATTACTCTACCACTAATTTAAAAAGCCCTTTATCGGATTTGAACCGATGACTTATGCCTTACCATGGCATTACTCTACCACTGAGTTAAAAGGGCTTTTTATTTAATTCAAAAATTAGCCACTTGGATTTCCCATTATGGGTCTACTGCATAATGTACATATTATATATATAATATATAGAGATAGAGAGAGAGACATTATGTAGAGATTGTATATGTATATATCGATATCTTGAGAGCTCAAAATAAAATTAATAAAAAAAAACATACCCTACATAACATATCCAACTCTTCTTGGTTCAGGGTTTTCCGTTTCCGAAGACTAGTAAAATAGGCGGATTCTGGAACCCCAAGGATTCAACGGTATATGGATATGGAAAATATAAGATTTCCGATCCTAGCGGGAAAAGGCGGGGAACAGATACCCAATAGGATATAGGATCCTTGGGAGGAACTTTTGGTAATGGCCTTGATCCTCTATGCTATTTTTTATGTGTTCTTAGTTCTATTGAACTTTTTGCATTCTTTTAAACAAGAATCTAATAAACTAGAATTGAGTCAGTGGAAAAAAGGAGAGAGAGGAAAGTGTTAAATGGAGAGAGTCGACTAATCAGAGACTTTTAGGATCTTCTTTACATCAGGTAAATCTGTCGGCCCTGTCCGTTTTTTTCTTTAAGTTACGACTCTTTGCTGCTTACTTCTATCAAGCCATAGGGAAAGTCTATGATGAATTTGGAAAACTCATCTCACTCTTACTCTATGGCTCGGACTTAATGGGGGAAGAAAACATCTTCCATAATTTCTTTTTTGTTCAATTCTGGACAAAAAAGAAAAGGAAAAAAGGAATTTATAGGGACAGTGTTACCCCCTATATCCCCTAGTTTATATTGTAGGAATAATAAAACAATTTAGCAGTCTGACACACTTACGTCCTTGCAAAGTAAATAATTATTATTGTAGTCGTAACCGTAGAATAGGATCCTAATCAAAATAAATACATTTGGTTCAGGCGCTATTAGCATGGTAAGAAAAGATTTTTTTTACAGACCAGAGGGGCTATCTAAATCCTAAAGTAAAGGCGAGCGATCGAAGTAGAAGTACCAACGGCTCAGTGTCATGAACCTTCTCCATCTGATTCAATAAGGGGGAATTAGCCTTCTTGTCAAATGGCTATCCTTGACAAAGGGTACCATTTATACCATAATCTACAATGTAGCGGGTATAGTTTAGTGGTAAAAGTGTGATTCGTTCTATTAATAACTGAATTTGAAATGATATACTTAAGGCATCCTTAAGTTTTTTATTTTTATATTCCGATGAAAACTTTAGTTCTTATAAAGGATTAAATCCTTTTCCTCTCAATAGCATATTGAGGAAGAATATACATTCTGGCGATTTGTATCCAAAGACTAATTTAAATTGCATCCAAAATAAAAATAGGATTATGAGTACAGAGTCGCGAAGCATAATTTTGCATTGGATTAAGTATTCCAATTTTGAAAATATGAGTAAAGGATCTATGGATGAAGATACAAAAAAGTTGATTTCCAATCGTAACTAAATCTTCTTAAAATAAGGAATAAGGAAGCCAAATAGCTAAAAAACGATAGTTTTGGTTTACTAGAACCATCCGCATATTGTTTCAGCTCGGTGGAAACCCAATTCTTTTCCTCAGGATCTCTTGAATGAAATTAGGGAACGAAGTAAGTAGATTAGATGAATTTAGATAGAATTTCTATCTCCTACTCTATAAGGATCATCTAGAAAGCGGAGAGCTTTGGTTCCATTCAAATAGAAAAGCTGACATAGATGTTAAGTGGTGAGAATATCCATAAAGGAGCCGAATGAAATCAAAATTTCATGTTCGGTTTTGAATTAGAGACGTTAAAAATAATCAACCAACGTCGACTATAACCCCTAGCCTTCCAAGCTAACGATGCGGGTTCGATTCCCGCTACCCGCTCCATTCTGTATAAAAGGAGTATTCTATTTGTCTAGACATGTTAGAGGCTTGTATTCAAGCCTTTTTTGTCCACCAGTTTCTGGTACTCCAGAGCGGAGTAGAGCAGTTTGGTAGCTCACGAGGCTCATAACCTTGAGGTCACGGGTTCGATTCCCGTCTCCGCACTTAGCAGTCTGTATAAAAGGACTATTCTATTTCTCTAGATATGTATGGTAGAGGGGCGTATCCAACCCTTTTTTATTCATTAGTTCCCGGCCCTAGAGGGCAAAATTGAGCAGTTTGCGAAGTCACTTGCCTTCAAAAAAAGAAGGCGCAAGGCCTCTCCCTACCCTGCAGAAAATAAAAATGAAACGAAAGGGACAGTCTACCTCTCCCTTCCCTTTAAAAAAAGTTTGCCCGTTGTTTGTCTCAGTTAATACCCAATTTTTGGAGCTCTGTTGGCGAGTTCTATTTCTGCCTCTGGAGCGCCCTCTTTTTTTGAGTGGGATGCAAAGGAAGGGTAAGATAGTAAGGGATACGGCACTAGACTAACACCTAATTAATACTTAATTTAATATAAGTAGTTAAACAGTTAACTAGACTAAACTTTTTATCATAGTACTTTGATAAATTAAGCGGGCGAGCGGCGGGAATCGAACCCGTATCTTCTCCTTGGCAAGGAGATATTTTACCATTGAACTACGCTCGCTACGGTATATATTTTATAGCGTATATCCGCCTGGGTCGACCTTCTATGTCTGGGTCGACCGTTTCATTTCATTTTCTATTATATTAGAGTTTTCCTTTTTTTATTATCTGTCAATGAATATTCTAATGGGAATGGAATTTCATAATACTGAAAGAGAAGAGCTAGCAATTCGGAACGCAAATTGCGTTTTAATACGTCTCACTATTCTAATTTTTTAGAAGAAATGGCCTTTATTATTTCTTTTTTATGGGGTTAATAAATATTAACCAAATTTCATTTAAGAAATGAGAGAATTCAGAATAGCTACGAGAAAGACTAGTCCAATCCATAATGATGTACCGGAAAATACAACATTTTTATTATTTGACCAACCATCAGGAGAAGCAAATACAAGGGGTACACTAATTACTAAGACTGAGGAAGTCGCAATTAATGCAAAAACAGCTAATTGGAAAGCAATAGTCATATTTCTAATCCTCCAAGCTACCATCAAATAAAGTTGACTACATATTTGATCCCTCACTTAAACCAAAATTGTAAAAAAATACAAGAAGTAGGAGGGGTTTAATCATGAATCCATTGATTCTTCTCTTTAATTCAAATTTATTACTTAAACCGCTTTTTTATTTGGATATGGGGGTGAGAAGAGATTATTTACTCTTTATTTCACAAGCGGGTATAGCGGATCCTGTATCCGTGTATACAGTATACAGAGATATATCGAAAAGGAACTTGTATCTGATATCTTTCTAGAGGCTAATAAATCTTTTTATTTTTTATATGGCTATGTTCTATTTGTAGGAGTAAAATAAGGATTAGGCTGTGGAGAGATGGCTGAGTGGTTGATAGCTCCGGTCTTGAAAACCGGTATAGTTCTAGGAACTATCGAGGGTTCGAATCCCTCTCTCTCCTTTTGCTTATTGAATACGTTTGTTTCTTTCATTTTTATTTATTTTTTTTTTCTGTCCCTTATCTTTCTTTCATAAAAAGGAATGAATGGCTCGGCTAGATGGAATAACCGAGCCAGAACAGAAAAAAAGTAGAACAGGTATAAATAAGAAAATCTTAGTTAAGAGGGTTCATGTAAAGAACAGGTTCCAAATCACGATCGATTCCCTTTTCAAAACCTGCTGCAGCAGCTCGGGCTCTTCCTGCATGCCATAAATGGCCCACAAAAAAGAAGAATCCTAGAACAAAATGAGAAGTTGATAACCAACTTCTAGGAGAGACATAATTAACTGCATTGATCTCGGTAGCTACGCCACCCACGGAATTTAAAGAGCCTAAAGGAGCGTGGGTCATATATTCTGCTGAGCGTCGTTCTTGCCAAGGTTGTATGTCTTTTTTCAACCTACTCAAGTCCAAACCGTTGGGGCCCCTTAGAGGTTCTAACCATGGAGCACGAAGGTCCCAAAAACGCATAGTTTCCCCTCCAAAGATAACCTCCCCAGTTGGGGAACGCATTAGATATTTACCTAAACCTGTGGGTCCTTGAGCGGATCCCACATTAGCTCCAAGACGCTGGTCTCTAACTAGAAAAGTAAATGCTTGAGCTTGAGAAGCTTCTGGCCCGGTGGGTCCATAAAACTCACTCGGATAAGCTGTATTATTGAACCATACAAAACAACAAGCGATAAAACCAAAGACAGATAAAGCAGCTAAACTATAAGACAAGTAAGCTTCTCCAGACCATACAAATGCACGGCGAGCCCATGCGAAGGGTTTGGTTAAAATATGCCAAATTCCGCCAAATACACAAATAAAACCCAACCATACATGCCCACCAATTATATCTTCTAAATCATCTACACTAACAATCCACCCTTCTCCACCAAAAGGAGATTTTAGTAAATAACCAAATATAACACTGGGACTAAGGGTCAAATTGGTAATTTTTCTTACATCTCCCCCCCCAGGGGCCCAGGTATCATATACACCGCCAAAATAAAGAGCCTTGAGTACTAGAAGAAAAGCACCTAGACCTAACAAAATTAAGTGAATACCCAAAATTGTAGTCATTTTATTTCTATCTTTCCAGACATAACCAAAGAATGGAAAAGATTCCTCAAGAGTCTCGGGTCCCAGAAGCGCGTGATAAATGCCACCGAAGCCTAAGACTGCGGAGGAAATTAGGTGAAGTACGCCAGATACAAAGTACGGAAAAGTATCTAGAACTTCCCCCCCTGGCCCTACTCCCCAACCTAGAGTAGCTAAGTGTGGAAGTAAAATCAACCCTTGTTCATACATGGGCTTTTCTGGTACGAAATGGGCCACTTCAAATAGGTTCATTGCTCCGGCCCAGAATACGATTAATCCGGCATGAGCTACATGAGCTCCAAGCAGTTTACCGGACAAATTGATAAGTCTGGCATTCCCAGCCCACCAAGCAAAGCCGGTGGTTTCTTGGTCACGACCAGCTAAAACGAAAGTTCCATTAAAGAGCGTTTCCACGTGGTAGAACCTCCTCAGGGAATATAAGATTTTCATGAGGCTGATCCTGAGCTGCCATCCACGCACGAATACCCTCGTTTAAAAGAATATTTTTGGTGTAGAAAGTCTCAAATTCAGGATCTTCCGCTGCACGGATTTCCTGGGAAACAAAGTCATAGGCACGTAAGTTCAGAGCCAAGCCAACTACGCCAATAGCACTCATCCATAAACCGGTGACGGGTACAAATAGCATAAAGAAATGTAACCAACGTTTATTGGAAAAAGCAACACCAAAGATTTGGGACCAAAAGCGGTTAGCAGTGACCATTGAATAAGTTTCTTCAGCTTGAGTTGGGTTAAAAGCACGGAAGGTATTTGCACCATCACCGTCCTCAAATAGAGTGTTTTCTACGGTCGCTCCATGAATAGCGCATAGCAGAGCCGCACCTAATACTCCGGCAACTCCCATCATATGAAATGGGTTCAACGTCCAATTATGAAATCCTTGGAAGAAAAGGATGAATCGAAATATCGCTGCTACGCCAAAACTCGGCGCAAAGAACCAACCAGATTGCCCCAGTGGATAAATAAGGAATACAGAAACAAAAACAGCAATTGGACCAGAGAATGAGATTGCATTATAAGGCCGCAATTGAACAGACCGAGCAAGTTCAAATTGGCGTGAACATGAAACCTATTAGTGCAAAAGCCCCGTGGAGAGCTACAAAAGTCCATAGACCGCCTAATTGACACCAACGAGTAAAATCTCCTTGTGCTTCGGGCCCCCATAGTAGCAACAAAGAGTGTGCTAAACTATTGGCAGGGGTAGAAACTGCTGCGGTTAAGAAATTACAACCTTCCAAATAGGAACTAGCCAATCCATGGGTATACCAAGAAGTTACAAAAGTTGTCCCTGTAAACCAACCCCCTAAAGCGAAATAAGCACAAGGAAAGAGCAATAGGCCAGACCATCCTACAAAAACGAAACGGTCCCTTCGTAACCAGTCATCCATAGTATCAAATAGATCATTTTCTTCTTTAGGAATTCTACCAAGGGCTATAGTCATAGTGATCCTCCTATTCAATTACTTCAACCATTTCCGAGCACCTCATATCACTTTCCAAGGCATATGATAGTTTTATTATCTGTGGACGATTTCTTTCTCGTTCAATGCCCTTTTTCAATGGTCTCGAAGAGAGAAATTTCCCATTTTTATCTATGGAGTCACAGTCACAACCGAGGTCGTGGTAA
>NW_028260584.1:0-39541 GCF_056163025.1 Triticum urartu
TGTACAGAAGGGAGGAGCCGTATGAGATGAAAACCTCATGTACGGTTTTGGAACGGAGATTTTTTGAATAGAATGAACGACCGTAACGGATGTTGGCTCAATCCGAAGGAAATTATGCGGAAGCTTTGCAAAATTATTATGAAGCTACGCGACTAGAAATCGATCCCTATGATCGAAGTTATATACTCTATAACATAGGCCTTATACACACAAGCAATGGAGAGCATACAAAGGCTTTGGAATATTATTTCCGGGCACTAGAACGAAACCCCTTCTTACCGCAAGCTTTTAATAATATGGCCGTGATCTGTCATTACGTGCGACTATCTCCACTATAGAAAGAAAAAAAAAAAAGAGAGGATCAAATTTTCTAGTAAATACTAGAAAAAAAGGGCTTTCTACATAGGGATCGTAAAAACAACGATTTTTCCCTATCAGCTGTAGGAAGGAAGGACACTTCACGAGAATCAAAAAACGAAGAAAGTATGGCCTATACTACTACTCTATGGATAAAGTTTCTCAAATTGATAGAGAAAGCACCGTAAAGATCAATTAGTGAGCGACTGGGTCGATACAACTAAAAAAAACTGCTTACTTATCCCATGATATGGGGCAAAATTTAGGAATCCGCTTATGTAATAGAGCCGATCCACTAAGGGATTAAGCAGCGGTGTAGTATCAGATCCCAAAGATAGTAAGTTCTTTTTTCTTTCTTATGGAAAAAAGTCTTTTTCAAGGATTCTATAGAGATTTCATATATGAAACCGGGATAGTTACCTCTCAGAAATTTGAACGAAGGCTCTATATCTATCTATGCTTCATTCTTCTGAAGGTGGGAAAAAAGATCAAACTGATTATTGATAAAAATTAGGGTTTGAAACTTAGGTAATTAATTTCTTCTGCTTAACCCAAGAACAAATTGGATCGATTTTTGATAAATCGAATTCAGTTAAGATAGGGGAAATTCAGATAGCAATTTCTGAGCCGTATGAGGTAGGAAACTCTCAAGTACGGTTCTAAGGGAAGGAACTTCCTATTCCGACCGAGGAGAACAGGCCATTCTACAGGGTGATTCGGAAATTGCGGAAGCTTGGTTTGATCAAGCTGCTGAATATTGGAAACAAGCTATAGCGCTTACTCCGGGAAATTATATTGAAGCACAGAACTGGTTGAAGATTACGAAGCGCTTTGAATTTGAATAAGACCATGCTCCTTCTTTTTCATAAAATGGGTGGTTTGGTTGTTGATCCATTAATCAAATAAATTAGGTCGTAAGATCGAATCAAGAATTTCATTATATCCATTTCTTATACCTTCTATTTTATATGATATTTCATAAGAATAAACCATAGGGATAGGGTCTAGAATAGAAGTAATAAAGTGAATAAAAAGAGGGGGCAATCTAAATATTGCTAATATATTAGGACCATCTTATTAATAATTCTAATGAGTTATCTTGGAATTTAGAATCAAATAAAAAACCCTATATTATGCTCAAGGAAAGTAGATATAGATAGGAGCTTATGCCCTCAAAAAAAATACACTAGTTTCTTAAATTAAAAATAAAAAAGATTTTTTTCTTACGTCGAGAAATATTTGTTTTTCAAGATAAACAATGTCCGTTAGGCACCTAATCTTTATGTCATAATAGACCCGAACACTTGCCTCGGATTGACTTCAATATATAATTGCTCCAGTGAATAACTAAAAAAAAAATAGAAGGATGGTAGATAGTAAAGAAAAGAACTAATCACAATATCTATCTTTCAAAATCTATCTTTCAAAATCTATCTTTCAAAATATATATCTTTCAAAGATTCACTAAAAAGACAGTTGGCGGGTCTCTTTGTATGTCTTGTCCGGAAAGAGGAGGACTTAATGATTATTCGTTCGCCGGAACCAGAAGTAAAAATTGTTGTGGATAGGGATCCTGTAAAAACATCTTTTGAGGAATGGGCCAGACCCGGCCATTTCTCAAGAACACTAGCTAAGGGCCCTGATACTACCACTTGGATCTGGAACCTACATGCTGATGCTCACGATTTCGATAGTCATACTGGTGATTTGGAGGAGATTTCTCGAAAAGTCTTTAGTGCTCATTTCGGGCAACTTTCCATTATCTTTCTTTGGTTGAGTGGCATGTACTTTCATGGCGCCCGTTTTTCCAATTATGAAGCATGGCTAAGTGATCCTACTCACATTGGACCCAGTGCTCAGGTAGTTTGGCCTATAGTAGGGCAAGAAATATTGAATGGTGATGTAGGCGGGGGTTTCCGAGGAATCCAAATAACCTCTGGTTTTTTTCAGCTTTGGCGAGCATCTGGAATAACTAGTGAATTACAACTCTATTGTACTGCAATTGGTGCATTGATTTTTGCAGCGTTAATGCTTTTTGCTGGTTGGTTCCATTATCACAAAGCCGCTCCCAAATTGGCCTGGTTCCAAGATGTAGAATCCATGTTGAATCACCACTTAGCGGGATTATTAGGACTTGGGTCTCTTTCTTGGGCGGGGCACCAAATTCATGTATCTTTACCAATTAACCAATTTCTTGACGCTGGGGTGGATCCTAAAGAGATACCACTTCCTCATGAATTTATCTTGAATCGGGACCTTTTGGCTCAACTTTATCCTAGTTTTGCCGAAGGAGCAACCCCTTTTTTCACTTTAAATTGGTCCAAATACGCAGAATTTCTGACTTTTCGCGGAGGACTAGATCCAGTAACCGGTGGTCTCTGGCTGACCGATATTGCGCACCATCATTTAGCTATTGCTATTCTTTTCCTAATCGCAGGTCATATGTATAGGACCAATTGGGGTATTGGCCATGGACTTAAAGATATTTTGGAGGCTCACAAGGGCCCATTTACAGGACAAGGCCATAAGGGTCTTTATGAAATCTTAACAACGTCATGGCATGCTCAATTATCTCTTAACCTAGCTATGCTAGGCTCTACAACCATTGTTGTAGCTCATCATATGTATTCTATGCCTCCCTATCCATACCTAGCTACTGACTATGGTACACAACTTTCCTTGTTCACACACCACATGTGGATTGGCGGATTTCTAATAGTCGGTGCTGCTGCACATGCAGCAATTTTTATGGTAAGAGACTATGATCCAACTACTCGATACAACGATCTATTAGATCGCGTCCTTAGACACCGCGATGCAATCATATCCCACCTTAACTGGGTATGTATATTTCTAGGTTTTCACAGTTTTGGCTTGTACATTCATAATGATACCATGAGTGCTTTAGGCCGTCCACAAGATATGTTTTCGGATACTGCCATACAATTACAACCTATCTTTGCTCAATGGGTACAAAATATCCATGCTACTGCGCCTGGCGTAACAGCTCCTGGTGCAACAACAAGTACTAGCTTAACGTGGGGAGGCGGCGAGTTAGTAGCAGTAGGTGGCAAAGTGGCTTTGTTACCTATTCCATTAGGAACCGCAGATTTTTTAGTCCATCACATTCATGCATTTACCATACATGTGACTGTATTAATACTTTTGAAAGGTGTTTTATTTGCTCGGAGTTCCCGTTTGATACCCGATAAAGCAAATCTAGGTTTTCGCTTTCCTTGCGATGGGCCTGGCCGAGGGGGAACATGTCAAGTATCCGCCTGGGATCATGTTTTCTTAGGTTTATTCTGGATGTACAATGCAATTTCGGTAGTCATTTTCCATTCAGTTGGAAAATGCAGTCGGATGTTTGGGGTACTATAAGTGATCAAGGGGTGGTAACTCATATTACAGGGGGAAACTTTGCACAGAGTTCCATTACGATTAATGGGTGGCTTCGAGATTTCTTGTGGGCACAGGCATCGCAAGTCATTCAGTCTTATGGTTCTTCATTATCTGCATATGGTCTTTTTTTCTTAGGTGCTCATTTTGTCTGGGCCTTCAGTTTAATGTTTTATTCAGCGGCCGTGGTTATTGGCAAGAACTCATTGAATCTATCGTTTGGGCTCATAACAAATTAAAAGTTGCTCCTGCTACTCAGCCTAGAGCCTTGAGCATTATACAAGGACGCGCTGTAGGAGTAACCCATTACCTTCTGGGTGGAATTGCCACGACATGGGCATTCTTCTTAGCGAGAATTATTGCAGTAGGATAGTGGCTAGGAGGATTTGAAAGGCATTATGGAATTAAGATTTCCCAGGTTTAGCCAAGGCTTAGCTCAGGACCCCACTACTCGTCGTATTTGGTTTGGTATTGCTACCGCACATGATTTCGAAAGTCATGATGATATTACTGAAGAACGTCTTTATCAGAACATTTTTGCTTCTCACTTTGGGCAATTAGCAATAATCTTTCTATGGACGTCCGGAAATCTGTTTCATGTAGCTTGGCAAGGAAATTTTGAATCATGGATACAGGATCCTTTACACGTAAGACCTATTGCTCATGCGATTTGGGATCCTCATTTTGGTCAACCCGCTGTGGAAGCCTTTACTCGAGGAGGTGCTGCTGGTCCAGTGAATATTGCTTATTCTGGAGTTTATCAGTGGTGGTATACAATAGGATTACGCACCAATGAGGATCTTTATACTGGAGCTCTTTTTCTATTATTTCTTTCTACGCTGTCCTTAATAGCGGGTTGGTTACATCTACAACCCAAATGGAAACCAAGCCTTTCGTGGTTCAAAAACGCGGAATCTCGTCTCAATCATCATTTGTCAGGACTTTTCGGGGTAAGTTCTTTGGCTTGGACAGGACATTTAGTTCATGTTGCTATTCCCGCATCCAGGGGGGAGTACGTTCGATGGAATAATTTCTTAGATGTATTACCCTATCCCCAGGGGTTGGGACCCCTTTTGACGGGTCAATGGAATCTTTATGCCCAAAACCCTGATTCGAGTAATCATTTATTTGGTACCGCTCAAGGAGCGGGAACTGCCATTCTAACTCTTCTTGGGGGATTCCATCCACAAAACACAAAGTTTGTGGCTGACCGATATGGCTCACCATCATTTAGCTATTGCATTTATTTTTCTCATTGCCGGTCACATGTATCGAACTAACTTCGGAATTGGGCACAGTATTAAAGATCTTTTAGAAGCGCATACTCCTCCGGGGGGTCGATTAGGGCGTGGGCATAAGGGCCTTTATGACACAATCAACAATTCGATTCATTTTCAGTTAGGTCTTGCTCTAGCTTCTTTAGGGGTTATTACTTCCTTAGTAGCTCAACATATGTACTCTTTACCTCCTTATGCATTCATAGCACAAGACTTTACTACTCAAGCTGCTTTATATACTCATCACCAATATATTGCAGGGTTCATCATGACAGGGGCTTTTGCTCATGGAGCTATTTTTTTCATTAGGGATTACAATCCGGAACAGAATGAGGATAATGTATTGGCAAGAATGTTAGACCATAAAGAAGCTATCATATCTCATTTAAGTTGGGCTAGCCTCTTTCTAGGATTCCATACCTTGGGCCTTTATGTTCATAACGACGTCATGCTTGCTTTTGGTACTCCAGAAAAGCAAATCTTGATCGAACCTATATTTGCCCAATGGATACAATCTGCTCATGGCAAGACGACATATGGGTTCGATATACTCTTATCTTCAACGAATGGCCCCGCTTTCAATGCGGGTCGAAGCCTATGGTTGCCCGGATGGTTGAATGCTGTTAATGAGAATAGTAATTCGCTTTTCTTAACAATAGGACCTGGGATTTCTTGGTTCATCATGCTATTGCTCTAGGTTTGCATACAACTACATTGATTTTAGTAAAGGGCGCTTTAGATGCACGCGGTTCCAAATTAATGCCAGATAAAAAGGATTTTGGATATAGTTTTCCTTGTGACGGCCCAGGGCGCGGCGGTACTTGTGATATTTCTGCTTGGGACGCATTTTATTTGGCAGTTTTCTGGATGTTAAATACCATTGGGTGGGTTACTTTTTATTGGCATTGGAAACATATCACATTATGGCAGGGCAACGTTTCACAATTTAATGAATCCTCCACTTATTTGATGGGATGGTTAAGAGATTACCTATGGTTAAACTCTTCACAACTTATCAATGGATATAATCCTTTTGGGATGAATAGTTTATCGGTATGGGCGTGGATGTTCTTATTTGGACATCTTGTTTGGGCTACTGGATTTATGTTCTTAATTTCCTGGCGGGGGTATTGGCAGGAATTAATTGAGACTTTAGCATGGGCTCATGAACGCACACCTTTAGCTAATTTAATTCGCTGGAGAGATAAGCCCGTGGCTCTTTCCATTGTGCAAGCAAGATTGGTTGGATTAGCTCACTTTTCCGTGGGTTATATATTCACTTATGCAGCTTTCTTGATTGCCTCAACATCAGGCAAGTTTGGTTAATTTAGTTTGTTTTTTTGTACTGTATCAGCACCTAGTTCATTACTCTTGATAGAGAGGGAGGATCTGCCTTTTTAGATTTCTTTTTCTATTTATTTTTCCATCTAGGATTAGAACCGTATACTTGGTAATAATAGCAACGACACATTATGGCAAAAAAAAGTTTGATTCAGAGGGAGAAGAAGCGGCAGAAATTAGAACAGAAATATCATTTGATTCGTCAATCTTTAAAAAAAAAGATAAGAAGCAAAGTTTCTCCCTTGAGTTTGAGTGAAAAAACGAAAATGCGAGAAAAATTGCAATCCCTACCGCGTAATAGTGCACCTACACGCCTTCATCGACGTTGTTTTTTGACCGGAAGACCTAGAGCTAACTATCGACATTTTGGGCTATCCGGACACGTACTTCGAGAAATGGTTTATGAATGTTTGTTACCGGGTGCAACAAGATCCAGTTGGTAAGGATAAAATACCCTTTCGTATTTGTATGGATTTCTGGAATTGATAATCATAGAGGAGCCCTCTTTACCATTCTGTATAAATGGACTATTCTATTTGTATAGATATTGGTAGAGGGGCGTATCCAACCCTCTTTTATCCACTAGTTACCCCTCTTTAGTTTAAGAGTATAGAGCAGTTTGGTAGCTCATAAGGCTCATAACCTTGGGGTTGCGGGTTCGATTCCCACTACCGCCTCCATACTCCTTCTTTATGATATATGCATGATATAATATATACATCATGCATTTGTATCTGGATTTTTTGATTTCCTAAAAGAGTTTTGGTCTAACAGTTTTTTCTCGGAAGAAGCAAAAAAATAAAAGAAAGAATAAAATATGAAAGAAAAGCGTCCATTGTCTAATGGATAGGACAGAGGTCTTCTAAACCTTTGGTATAGGTTCAAATCCTATTGGACGCAATCTTATTTCTATCTATTCTTTAAATAACTATACTAAACTAAAAACAAAGAAAACTTTTTTGCATGATTCAAATGAAAAAGCTTTCTCAACGATTCCTATTCTACTAACAAGAGTAGACATGCAAAATTTATTTGTTACTGAAGAGAAAACCGTTCCAGCTGTTCCTGAATAGCTTCCTTCAAAAGGATTTCCGCTTGCTCGGTGAATGTCTTGCTAGAAGATATAATTTCTTGGAATTGAGGTTTAGTATCTTTTAGATGTTTACGTAACTCATCCAGAAATTTATTTACCTGTTCAATTTCTAACGAATCAAGATATCCTCTTGTTCCGGTATAAATAGTAGCTATCTGCTCTTCCACTGGGAGAGGATTTGCCTGGGATTGTTTAAGCAATTCCCTTAATCGTCGACCCCTTGCCAATTGATTCTGACTTGTTTTATCGAGAGCAGAGGCGAATTGTGCAAAGGCTTGTAACTCTGCGAATTGCGCTAGTTCCAATTTTGATTTGCCAGCTACTTGTTTCATGGCTTTAATTTGAGCCGCGGATCCTACTCTGGAAACAGAAATACCCACATTAATAGCGGGTCGAATTCCGGCATTGAATAGATCCGCAGATAAGAATATTTGTCCATCTGTAATGGAGATTACATTAGTAGGAATATAGGCGGAAACGTCTCCAGATTGAGTCTCAACTATTGGTAAAGCGGTCATACTTCCTTCGCCTAAAAGAGAATTTAATTTAGCGGCTCTTTCTAAAAGGCGTGAATGCAAATAAAAAACATCCCCTGGATAAGCCTCACGTCCGGGAGGTCTTCTTAATAGAAGGGACATTTGGCGATAAGCTTGTGCCTGTTTGGAGAGATCATCATAAATTATTAAAGTATGCCGTTCGCGGTACATAAAATACTCAGCCAGGGCTGCTCCCGTATAAGGAGCGAGGTATTGTAATGTAGCAGGTGAATCCGCCATTTCAGCTACTACAATAGTGTATTCCATGGCCCCCTCCTCATGGAAAGTAGTTACTACTTGAGCTACGGAGGATGCTCTTTGACCGATAGCTACATAAACACATATTACACCTTGCCCTTTTTGATTGAGAATTGTATCTGTGGCTACTGCTGTTTTGCCAGTCTGTCTGTCCCCAATAATTAACTCTCGCTGACCGCGCCCTATAGGGATCATCGAATCGATAGCAATAAGCCCTGTTTGAAGAGGTTCGTATACGGAACGCCTGGAAATTATACTTGGAGCAGGAGATTCAATTAAGCGAGATTCGGAAGCTATAATTTCGCCTTTCCCATCAATAGGTTTAGCCAGAGCATTTACAACACGACCCAAGTAAGCCTCACTCACGGGTATCTGAGCAATTCTTCCTGTTGCTTTTACAAAACTTCCCTCTTGTATCATCAACCCATCGCCCATTAATACAATCCCAACATTTTTGGATTCCAAATTCAGAGCAATACCCCTAGTACCTTCTGCAAATTCGACTAATTCACCTGACATTATTTCACCAAGACCTATAATACGAGCAATCCCATCCCCCACTTGAACTACGCGACCTATATTCTCAATCCCTACTTTCCTATTATATTGTTCAATACGTTCGCGGAGAATTTTATGAATTTCGTCGACTCGAAGGGTTGCCATTAGTGTTTCTTGACTCTTTTTTCGGAAGCAAGGGGAAAAATAATGCCTAAATTCTAAACGAAAGTAGAAGTTCAAGGCCTAATTAATTTAATTATTTCTTCCATTCCAGGGACCCGAGAATGCCAATATTAGCACGAATCGTACGGAAATGTAACTCGGTATTCAAACAACTATTCAGAGTTCCTAGAGCTCCTTGTACGGCCTGTTGGAAAACCCGCTGTCGGACCTGATTCATTGCCCTTTGTTTTTCAAAATAAAGGGTTTCGTTTTTAGACTTTTCCAATTGTTCCAAACTAATAGAAGTAGCATTAATCAAATTTGCTTTTTCTCGTTCTATCTCAGAGTATCCATTCATTCGATACTCATCCGCTTCTAGTTCGACTTTCTGTAATCGAATCCGAGCTTTTTCGAGTTGCTCAATGGTCCCTCTACGCAATTCTTCTGAATTTCGAATAGTACTCAAGATCCTCTGTTTTCGATTATCTAATAAATCTTTTAATGAAAGTAGATTATTTTGTAAGTTTACAACTTTTATGATCTCTTCCCGAACCAAACATGAATCTTTCGATTCATTTGGCTCTCACGCTCCTTTTTTTTTTTCTATAGCTATTTCCATATCTTTTTTTTAAGTAATGAGCCTATCCTCTATCTTCTTTTTTATGTTTATATTTCAATATACCGAAACCTATATAAGACTAGATAAATATTAAGAGGACTCTTCCGCCTAGATAAAAATATATCATGGTCAGCAAAGTTGTTTCTTTATTTTTATTTGCCCTCTAGTTAATAATTTCAATTTCATTAAGAAAAACTAACTAAATAAATGGAAAATGAAAATTAATAGAATTCTTTTTTATTTTTTTTTTCTTCAAATCCAAAAAATTTCTCTTTTTTATACATAGGTCGTCGATTCGGCATTGGTTAAAAAAGGGCAGGGTGCCCCCTTTTTTTTCTAGTAAATAGTTCAAACCATTTTATCGATATGAGTGTTCTATATCAGATAAATTTTACATTAGCTATTTCCCGTTTAAATTGGTACTAATACTAATATAGTTGTAGAAAGAGTACCTCTTTTTGCCTGGACTTCAAGCAGTTTAGCTTTAACCGTGTTAATGGTCTCACATTCTTGGTTTATAGAGAATCAAAGTTGATTTACCAATGAGTCGCGAAATGCTATGGTTCTTCCATATGATTTCTGAATTTATTCAGAAGTAATTCGTCGAGATCGTGCACCCTTTTCTTATTTATCCGAAAAATACTAAAAAATATTATAAAGTGCAGCCGGATAGATCCAATCTATTCTTGAAATAGACAACTCGCACACACTCCCTTTCCAAAAAAAATCAAAACACCAACCACTACAGTTAGATTTATTAGATTTGTTGCTAAAATATCGGTATTAAGCCCGAAACTGCCAGCGGATGGCCAGTGAGCTAAAAAAACGAAAGAATGGGTTACATTTTTCATATGCTCTCCTCTTATAGATAGGACGAACAAAGAACAAAGTTTTTCGATCACTTACTTCGCTCGCCCTTTTTTGATCGGTTTTTTTAATGCAAATAGATTCAATCTAGTAATTTCTTTTAGATTAAGTCTTACGTCTTGTTTGACCGGTGAAAGACTTCCTTTGTTGAAATGTTCTGTTCCCAAAATTCCTAAAATAAAAGGAAAAAACTTTCCACTTTCCTAAACTAAGGACGGGAAATAAGAAGGTGAGCATATCTTCTAAATTAATAATACTCAACTCAGCCCTTCCTAGAATGGGGTATTATCTGTCCCGATAAATAGATAATTCCAGGAGTAATAAATAGGAGTAAATTAAATAAAGTATTGATATAATTGGAATTGTGGAAGCAAATACCAATTTACTAAAAAAAGAAAAAAGTATCTAATCGAAATCGAAAGAATTTTTTTTTTAAGATTAAACAAAAGGGTTCGCAAATAAAAGCGCTAGTGCCACAACTAGTCCATAAATTGTTAAAGCTTCCATAAAAGCTAGACTAAGCAATAAAGTACCTCGTATTTTACCTTCTGCTTCTGGCTGTCTCGCAATACCTTCTACAGCTTGTCCTGCAGCAGTACCTTGACCAACTCCAGGTCCAATAGAAGCAAGCCCTACGGCCAATCCAGCAGCAATAACAGAAGCAGCAGCAATTAGTGGATTCATGGTGAGTAGTTCCTCGTGTCAAAAAAAAGAAATGGTTAAGGATACAATCAACCAATAAATTCTTACTTCTAAGCTCTATTGGGGAGAAGTAAAGTAACTAAAAAGTACAAATTGAAATCAAATTGAAATGATAATGTGAATTGTCCGAACTACATAGAAGGGAATTCCATATCCATATATCGGATTAGATAATGAATCTAACCTAGGAATATATAATATAATATCCTATATATATACATTTGTTTCTTCTATTTTGTTTGCATATTTTCTCATTTTCTATTGAATCGGATTCTAAAATCATTGCTTAAAAAGTGGAAACCTGCATAAAAGAGGACTCCACTTATAGACATTAAGGATATTATAGTATAGATCTAGCCTGACTCCACCCTCCTTAATGCATATATACTTTGAAAATTCCATAATATAGTCTATTCTATTCTCTCTCCTACAACTCTAGGCTATATATTCATACGCATTTCTAACTATTTTTTTGCAACCAAGCAGATTATCTGGAACCATGCATGAATTGAGCTAAGCTGCAAAAAAAAAAAATACTATTTCCAAAAAGAGTCAATTCAATGATGACCCTCCATGGATTCACCTATATAGGCTGCGGCTAATGTTGCAAAAATAAGAGCTTGAATACCGCTTGTAAATAATCCAAGAAACATGACCGGTATAGGGATTACTAAGGGGACTAAAGAAACAAGAACAACAACGACTAATTCATCCGCCAATATATTCCCGAAAAGTCGAAAGCTAAGCGATAATGGTTTTGTGAAATCTTCTAGGATGTTAATTGGTAAAAGGATTGGAGTTGGTTTAATATATTTCTCGAAATAGCTCAATCCTTTTTTGCTAAGACCAGCATAAAAATATGCCGCTGACGTGAGTAAAGCTAAAGCAACAGTAGTATTTATATCATTCGTGGGCGCTGCTAATTCCCCATGGGGTAACTCTATAATTTTCCAAGGTAAAAGAGCACCCGACCAATTCGAAACAAAAATAAAAAGGAACATAGTTCCAATAAAGGGAACCCAGGGACCATATTCTTCTCCAATCTGAGTTTTGCTCAAGTCTCGAATAAACTCAAGGACATATTCAAAAAAATTCTGACCGTCGGTCGGGATGGTTTGTGGATTCCGAACAGCTATGACAACTGAACCTAGCAAGATAGTAATTACGACCCAAGAAGTGATGAGTACTTGGGCATGAATTTGGAAACCTCCTATTTGCCAATAGAAGTGTTGGCCTACTTCTACACCCGATATATCGTATAACCCCTTGAGTGTTTTAATGGAACAAGGTATAATATTCATATTGTCCTCTGATAAAAATTGAACTTCAAAAAAGGAATTCTTTTGATTCAACCATCTCTTTCTCAACTCAGCAACTTGAAGTATTAATCTTATATTTAGGATACCAAGAAAGCACATCAGATCATAATATATATCAATACCCTCTAATATATATCAATATTCCCCTTCTTTTTTCTATGCAAAAAAAATTCTATGCAAAAAAAAAGATATAGTAAAGTAAGTGATTCCATAAATTTACGCAGTTGCCCAAGAATTCACTATATATTCTTAATCAACGATTTCTTATATAGAGAGAACGGCCCTCACAAATTGAAAATACTAATTTGTTAAGAATCAATCGAATTGAAGTCATAGTGTCATCGTTGGCTGGAATCGATATATTCGCGAGATCCGGGTCACAATTTGTATCGACTAAAGAAATAGTAGGAATCCCCAAAATGGCACATTCCCGAAGAGCTATATACTCTTTTTGCTGATCAAGGACGATCACAATGTCTGGCAATCTCGTCATATATTTGATCCCGCCGAGATACCTTTGCAAAGTAGATAATTTTCTCTTCAAGATTGCCACATCTCTTTTTGGGAGATGGTGGAATTTTCCCATTTTTTCTTCTGCTCTTAAGTCTCTAAATTGAGAAAGTCTAGTTTTCGTAATCGACCAATTCGTTAACATACCACTGAACCACTTTTTATTAACATAATGACAACGAGCCCTTATTGCAGCTGATGCTACTAAATCTGTTGCTCTTTTTTTGGTACCAACAATTAAGAAACTTTTTCCCTGACTTGCTGCATCAAAAACTAAATCACAAGCTTCTGATAAAAAACGAGCCGTTCTAGCGAGATTTATAATATGAGTACCTTTACGCTTTGCCGAAATGTAAGGGGCCATTTTAGGATTCCATTTCTTAATACCATGACCAAAATGAACTCCTGCTTCTATCATCTCTTTCAAATTAATGTTCCAATATCTTCTTGTCATTTTTTCCACACTTCCTTTTTTTTAATCCTACCATTCCATTACGGAATTTAGTTCTTTTTGAAGATTAAGAAAGATCCGAAATAGCTTGAAATAAATAATAATTGTTCCGAGAGAACCTTGTACTAAGATAAGAGTTGGCCATTGATACATGGTATAAACATAACCACCTTAATGAATTAACTGACTTGTTTTACTTATTAAAATAAAAATCTTAAAAATCTAAAATTTGACCTGTTAGTGTTCTAAGTTCAAAAGTCTAGTAAAGTAAAAAATATTTTTATGGGGGTTCTTATGTCTCATAAAAATTGTTTGTTACGTCAGAATCTGAAGAAACTAATTCTGTATGGAGAAACAAAAAATCTCTCATTTCCGACGCGAATAGATTTTTTTTTTTTATTTCGAAATAAAGGTTCTTGTCTTGTGGGGAACGATGCACAAATTTTTGGAATCCGGTACCAACAGGTATAATCCCCCCCAGAACTACGTTTTCTTTCAAGCCTTTCAACCAATCAATGCGACCTCGTAGGGCAGCTTTTGCTAAAACTCGAGCAGTTTCTTGAAAACTTGCTTCAGATATGAAACTTTGGGTATTCAGGGAAGCCCTTGTTATTCCAATAAGATTGCCCGATAATAGATCGATTCATCCAAAGCTCGTCCTGCTCGTTCCGCTCGCAATAGTCCGATTAATTCCCCAGGCGAAAAAACATTAGACATTCCATCTTCGGAAACCCGCACTTTTGATGTTACTTGGCGTATAATAATCTCTATATGTCTATTATGGATCTGTACCCCTTGGGATCGATAAACCTTTTGGATTTTATTAACCAAAGAGATACGACTTTGGGCTATGGTTAGCTCAGCTCCAATCAAGAATCCCCAAGGGACCCCAAGAATTCTTGGTATACGCTCATTCCAATCCTCAATTCTCCTTTCGAGATTCGGGGATAATGAATCAATTGAACGCGCTTCAAAGATTTGTTCCACTTTTGGAAGACCTTGCGTTATGTCACTAGATCTCGATTTTTCATATATAAACGTAACTAACCTATCTCCCTTGTAAAGGATTTCTCCATAATGACCATTAACAGTTGCTCCTGTAGTGGCCAAATAAGGTTTAGCTGCTCTTATAACAAAGGAATTCATATTTACAATGAAAATTTGACCGGATTTTTTTATGTGCGATTTAAATAGACATACATTTTCACAAATAAATTGTCCAAGGTGAATTATTGCCAATGTCTCTTCCCAAGAATCATGATGGACAAAGTGACAATTCAAAAGGAATGGATCCAACATTATGTTACTATCGAAATTAGAAATCCTTTTATTTTCATCTATTAAAGAGTATTTAAGTTCTTGAAGTACTTGGAAGGTTTGTTTTAAATTGTCAACGAACAAATATTTTTTTAACAGGATTTTATTATGCGTTAGTAAATAGTAAGATGAAGAAAAATGCGATATACTAGCTACAATAGCGCCTAAGGGCCCAAAAATTTCTCGAATAGGAATTCTAGGATTCCATTCTTTTATCGCATTGGGATGTTTTGAATTCTTGAATAAACCAATTCGAGAACAGTTGGATGCCGACAAAATCATCAAAGAGTGGTATTCTTTATTTCGATTCAACAAAGTGCCAATAGCTTCTGGATGTTGGCTAAGTGATTCAATCTTCGCCTTGGAATAAAAAGAATTGATATTGGCGCGATCTAACCTATTATGGGGAATCGGTCCTGCACTTGTCCTACCATACCTTTTTCGTGTATACGAAATAGTGGACTTGACTAACTCAATTCTTAGGAAATCGCGAATAAGATCATTTGCTCTTACCTCAACAAGGGAAGCACCAGCCTTTTCTTTTTCTTCTTGTTCCCAATTCACTACTAAGCAAGTTCTAACAAATTGACTATTTGTGTGATAAATTCTTTGAGTTAACTTGCTATTTTCATGAGAAATAAAATTGACAAGTCGAATTTGGAGATTATTTTCTTCTTGCAAGAGATCCTGCGGGAAAAGTGTTGCTAAATTTCTTCCTTCGTCCATTTCATATGCCACTGTAGGGCGAACGGAAACAAAATACTTTTCCTTGCTCTTGAGAATTTTTTTCCGTTGAACATAGACCCAATTTTTCCTTTTTTTTGATTCCTTAGAATCTTTTTTTTGTCTTTCTGGCGGTATCAAACAGCCACCTAATATCTTATCCGCCTCTTCAGGAAAATGAATATCTCCGGAAAATATTTTGAGTTCCGTATGGCTTTTTTTTCTCTTCACTCGGACCAGTCCGCCTAGTCGACTTCTTGTATTTTTTGTGAGTTGTGTATTCACTCCAATAATACTATTGTCAAGTATCTTTAGGGATGAAGATCTCGGCAAGATATGAAGTTCTTGAAGAATGAAAAAAAACCGATCTACTTCTTTTTGGTATTTTAGACTAAATTCTTTTGTTCCTCGATGCTCAATCAAACCCTCTTTTTTTAAGATGGAATCTTCCTCTGGGCTCTCGTATTCGTCCTCTGAATCTTCTTCTGAGTCTTCCTCTAAAGTACCATATTTTTCCTCTGCGCTTTCCCCGGGGCTGCCATATTCGTCTTCTGAGTCTTCCTCTAGAGTTCCATATTCGTCCTCTTGGGTCCTATATTTGCTCTCTGGGCTCCCATATTCCTCTTCTGAGTCTTTCTCTAAAGTCCTATATTCGTTCTCTGGGTTCCCATATTCGTTTTCTGGGCTCCCATATTCGTCTTCTAGGGTTTCATATTCGTATTCGTCTTCTAGGATTCCATATTTAGATTCTTCTAGGGTTTCATATTCATATTCGTCCTCTCGGGTCCTGTATTCGTCTTCTAGGGTCTCATATTCCTCTTCTGAGTCTTCCGCTCGAGTCCTATATTCTTCTTCTAGGGTCCTATATCTAAATTTAACAATTCCTGAACCCTTTTTATCTTTTCTGTATCGGGGATCGTCAAAATAAGCAAAAATAGTATTTCTACGTAAAACACCCATAAGGGGGATTTCAATCGAAATCCCAAAACAGGATATTAGTTCTTTCTCTTGTTCTTGATGATATTGTAATGGAATGACGAACCTATTTCTTCGCTTTTTCGCCAACAAATCTGAATTATCTTGAAAAATAGAAGGATAGATAAAATTCCAATGGCCATTGGACATGATTCGATCCGACGTTGAATAATCAAGAATTTCCCTATCTTTTTTACCATAAGTATTCATTTGATCTTGATCCTTGTGGAGTGAAAAAGACGCTATACTGGATCTGCACATACTTACTGACAATATCCATAAATGGCTTGTTTTTGGTAATCGGCGAAGATTACCATATTGATATTCGGGCGCATGGTAAACATCAGTACTCCAGTGCATTTCGCCGTCTGATTCAGAATAAATATGCTTTTGTACCCTTTCTTTAAAATGTAAAGTGGACGTTCCGGCACGAATCTCCGCAATTACTTGTTCGGATTTTACATATTGATCATTTTGCACTAGAATCAAGCTTTTTGAGGGAATATTCACACTATATAGAATATCTTGACTCTGAATAGTTACATGCAAGTCTATATAACATAGAAAAGCAGGCTGCCCATGACGGGTACGTGTGGGGTGAACCAAATTCTCATTGAATTTTATTTTTCCATTCGAAGGGGATCGTACAAGGTCGGCAGTACCCCCTGTGAATACTCCGCCAGTATGAAAAGTTCTTAATGTTAGTTGAGTCCCTGGCTCCCCAATTGATTGACCTGCAATAATACCTACGGCTTCTCCCAATTCGACCAGATCACTATGAGTAGGACTCCGGCCATAGCATAATTGACAGATCCAAGAAGTGCTTCGGCAAGTAAAGGGGGTTCTAATATATATTGGTTGTGCTCGAAATGGTTGTGCTCGAAAGGCAGTTATGAATCGATTGACTAATCCAATTCCAATATCTTGATTTCGCGCGGCAATGCATCGTGAACCGATATATATATCGTCTGCTAATACACGACCAATTAGTGTTTGGACAAAAAGTTTTTCCGTCATCCCATTTTGAGGACTTACAGAAATACCTCGGATAGTACCACAATCTCTTCTACGCACAATAATATGTTGAACTACTTCAACAAGTCTACGTGTAAGATATCCAGCATCTGCTGTTCGCACAGCAGTATCTACAACCCCTTTGCGGGCTCCATAGCAGGAAATTATATATTCTGTCAAAGAAAGTCCCTCGCGTAAATTGCTTTGAATAGGTAAATCAATCATTTGTCCTTGAGGGTCCGACATTAATCCTCTCATACCTACTAATTGGTGTACTTGAGATGCATTTCCTCTGGCTCCTGAAAAAGACATTAGATAGACTGGATTAGAAGGATCCGTTATCCGAAAATTTGAATTCATTTCTTGTTTCAAATATTCACTTGTCGCATACCATATCTCAACAGATTGGCGTAATTTTTCTACCGCGTGTACAGCCCCATAATAATAGTGTTTCTCCAAAAGAAAACTCTGTTGTTCCGCGTCTTGGACTAACCATCCCTTAGAGGGTATTGTTAAAAGATCCTCGATTCCTAACGAAATCGATGTAGTAGTGGCTTGATGGAAGCCCAGAGTCTTTAGTTGATCCAGTATATGGGATGTATATCCCATTCCAAAATGATCTATTAATCTGCTAATAAGTCGTTTCATACCAGTTCCGTCTATCTCTTTATTATGAAAGACCAGATTGGCCCGTTCCGCCATACATAAGTACCCCCTTTTCGGCTGAGTAGGATTCGACAATTGCTGAGTAGGATTCGACAATGGGCCTGAGTCAGTGATTCGAAAATTTAATTAACTTAATTGCCTCAATCTCAATCTGGATTCGCGTGGCAAATAATGATGATACTAGGGAAATCGGAATGCCCCCCGAAAGGGGAGGGGCATCGCCGAATCTAACTTTCTTGTTTAGGTAGTGTATGAATAGGCCTGACTAAATCCTTGTATGGCTTCCTCTATTTCTCTATAAAAAGAAATATGACCAAGAGTGGTTCGAATGTATATCGAACGAATTTCTTTTTTTCTATTTCCCATTATTAGATAGTGGGCATAAATCTCATGATAAGTCCCCAAAGATTCATATTGAACTTCAATCGGAACTTCTCTTGACCCAATGACGCGTTGATCCAGGTTCCATCGTAGCCACAAGGGACTATCTAAACTGATTAGTTTTTGTCTATAAGCTCCCAGTGCATCATAAGAACTAGAAAAATGGGGTTCTTTATCTTTCCTATATTTAAAATTATTATTATTATTGTAATTTACTTTTAGATTTGGGTAGTTTCTGCAACTATTATATCTATTTGCACAAATACCTCGACGCTTTCCAATCGTTAATACATAAAGCCCGATAAGCATGTCTTGGGTTGGTACGCAAATAGGATCCCCAATAGCGGGAGATAAGAGATTCATATGAGAAAACATAAGTAAACGGGCTTCTGCCTGAGCTTCCAAGGATAAAGGTAGATGAACAGCCATTTGATCTCCATCAAAGTCCGCATTGAAACCCTTACACACTAATGGGTGTAAAGAAATAGTACGCCCCTCTACTAAAGTGGGTTGAAAGGCCTGTATGCCTAATCTATGCAGGGTAGGTGCTCTATTTAACAGTACAGGATGTCCCCGCATAACTTCTTGAAGTATTTCCCATACAATGGGTTCTTTTTCCCAAATTTTCCTTTTAGCAATCCTTACATTAGAAGTGGCGCGTTTCGTGATTAAATCGCGAATTACAAATAGCTGAAAAAGCTTTATTGCTATCTCTAGAGGTAATCCACATTGATGTAATGAAAGCGAAGGACCCACAACAATGACAGAACGCCCCGAGTAATCGACCCGTTTCCCAAGCAGAGTCTCGCGAAACCTTCCCTCTTTACCTTCAATTACATCTGAAAGTGATTTGTATACTTTATTGTGACCATCCCTCGTCGGTTGCCCGCGGGACCCACTATCAAGAAGTGTATCCACGGCTTCTTGTACCAATTTTTCCTGGCACATTACTAAATCTGCTGGCGCTAATTCACTTCTTTTTAATAGATAGGCAAGATTGTTGTTCCGACGGATAACTCTCTTATAAAGTTCATTAATGTCTGAAGTCACTACTTTATCTCCAGACCTATAAACAATAGGTCTCAATTCGGGAGGAAGAACCGGTAATAAGCACAAAACCATCCATTCTGGTTCTACATTTGTTTGAATAAAATGTTTCGCCAATTGCATGCGTCTAATCAAAAAAACTTTTCTTATTCGTCTTTTTCTATCTTCCCACTCATCTCCACTATACCCCTCGTCTTCTAATTCCTTCCATTCGACCAAAGAATTCTCTATAATAATTCGCAAATCCAAATCTGCTAATTGTTCTCTAATAGCACCTGCTCCTGTCGCAATTTCCCGATTTCGAAATGTTGCAAAGCCTGGGGTAGAAAAAAAGGGAGAAATGCTGTGGTTACAGGATGCAATTTCCTCTTCGAATAAACCTCGTAATCGTAAAAAAGTGGGTTTTTTAGTGCTGGGCCTAGCAAAAGAGAAATCGCCGTATACTAGGCCCTCCAACTTCTTAAGAGGTTTATCTAAAAGATTCGCGATATAACTAGGAAGACCTTTCAAATACCACACATGAGTCACGGGACATGCGAGTTTGATGTATCCCATTTGATATCTTCGTATCCGAGAATCCACAAATTCGACCCCGCATTTTTGGCAAAATCTTTCGTCTTCGTTTTCAGCTCCGCTCGCTCGAGAATTGCCACAAGCGCAAATCCCGCTTTTTATGGGTCCAAAGATTCTTTCGCAAAACAATCCATCTTTTTCTGGTTTATCGGTTTTATAATGAAAAGTAGAGGGCCTTGTGACTTCGCCAACGACTTCTCCATTAGGTAGGTTTTTGTTAGCCCAAGCCTTTATTTGTTGAGGGGAAACGAGTCCAATTTGAAGTTGTTGATGTTTATATTGGTCAATCATAAAATAGAAATAAGAAAAGAATTTATATTTATTCCGATCAAACTTCCTCCCTATTAACCTGGAAGTTCTTTTCAGATACAAGGAAATGATTCAGTTCTAGAGCCAAAGATCGTAGTTCTCGAACGAGCACTCGAAAAGATTCTGGAGGATCCTCATGATTAGGTATTCTTTTTCCCCAGATCGTAGCATTAAGTATTTCTTGGCGAGCTATAAGATGGTCAGATTTATAAGTAAGTATCTCTTGTAAAATATGAGCAACACCAAATCCTTCTAAAGCCCAAACTTCCATTTCTCCTACTCGTTGTCCCCCTTGCTTGGCTCTTCCTCTAACCGGTTGTTGTGTAACAAGTGAGTAGGGCCCAGTAGAACGCCCATGAATTTTCTCATCAACTTGATGAATTAATTTTAAGATATAGGACTTCCCTATTAGAACAGGTTGCTCAAAGGGGTCGCCTGTTCTTCCATCAAATATTCTGCTTTTTCCCGGGTACTCGGGTTCAAATACCCATGGATTTTTTGTTTCTTTACTGGCTTCATATAATTCTGAAAACACAAGTTTTCTTGAAGCCTCTTGCTCATATCTCTCATCAAAGGGTGCTATTCTATAATGTTTCTTTAGCAGATCCCCCGCTAATCCGAGCGAGCTTTCAAATATTTGTCCCACATTCATTCGGGAGGGTACTCCTAAGGGATTGAAGACCATATCAACGGGTGTTCCATCTTGCAAATAGGGCATATCTTGCCTAGGCAAAATTTTGGAAATGATCCCTTTATTCCCATGTCTTCCGGCTACTTTATCCCCAACTTTGATTTCACGTTTCTGTAAAATATATACACGAACCATTATGTCGAGCGGGTCCCTTTGGATCCATTTCACATCGATAACGCGCCCTCTTCCACCTATAGGTAATTTCAGAGAAGTTTCTTTTGAAGTGGAAACCTCAAGGCCAAATATGGCCCGTAATAATCCAGCTTCCGCGATATAAGATGATTCGCTCGCTATCTGAGGCGTTAATTTACCTACTAAAATATCACCAGTTTCTACCCAGGATCCCAACCTAACAACTCCATTTCTGTCCAAATTGCGGAGTAAATGTTCTTCTAGATGTGGTATTTCTTTAGTGATTTTTTCAGCGGAGCCCTGGCTTGTCGTATCCGTCTGAATTTCATATTTCCGGATGTGAAAAGAGGTATAAATATCTTCATATACCAAACGTTCGCTAATTAGTACTGCGTCTTCAAAATTGTAACCTTCCCATGGCATATAAGCTACTAATACGTTTTTTCCTAAAGCAAGTTCGCCCCCAATTGTAGCAGCTCCTTCTGCTAAAATTTGTCCTTTTTTAATGGATTTACCCCGTGGAACCCGGGGTTTTTGGTGCATACAAGTATTTTTGTTAGAGCGACGGTGGTTAACTAAAGGAATACTTATAGTCTTCCCACTACTTGATAAAAGTATCTTATGACTATCAGTAGAAATGATCTTTCCCTCGCGTTCGGCTATAATGGAAACCCTCGAATCTAGAGCTGTTTGGCGTTCCAATCCAGTTCCAACAATGCATTTCTCGGACCGAGAAAGCGGAACTGCTTGGCGCTGCATATTAGAACTCATTAAAGCCCGATTCGCATCATTGTGCTCAATAAAAGGAATGAGAGAACCCCCAATAGAAAAATATTGGAAAGGAAAAATACTTCTAACATGAATCTGTTCCCATGCAATAGTCAAGAATTCTTGACGGTATCTAGCCGGAACAACCTGTTCTTCCTGAATACCTTGATTCAAGGACAAAGAATTTCCTGCTGCTATCATATAATATTCATCTCTATTTGGTGATAGATAAACCACCTGTCTCTCTTTTTTTTCTTTTGCTTTCTCAGCAGATATTTCATAAAACGGACTCTCTATGGATCCCCACAAGTGATCAATTCTCGCATGAATTGTTAAGGATCCAGTAAGTCCAACATTGATTCCTTCAGACGTGTCAATTGGACAAATACGCCCATAGTGACTCGGATGAATATCTCGGCTCCGAAAACTTGCGGTTCTCCCCGTCAACCCTCCAGGACCTAAACAACTCACTTTTCGCCCATGAACAGTTTGTGTCAATGGATTCGTTTGATCAAAAACTTGAGATAACGGGTATGTGCCAAAAAAGGTCTCATAAGTAGTTATTAATAAAATTGAAGTTGAAGTTGGAGTTACCAAAGTTTGGGGAGTCGGTTTCGATTGACGTATGAATACTCTACGAATAGTTTTTTGAACTGCATGTTGTAAACGACCAAGAGCCAATCCGAATTGATCTTGTAACAGATCCGCAACCGAACGAATACGTTTATTTTTCAAGTGATTCATATCGTCATCGTCAAGTATACCCGTTCCAAATTTCATTCCAATCAAATGATCCGTAGCGGCCAATACATCTCGTGGTAACAAGAATGTATTGTTCTGAGGAATATCAAGATTAAGTCTCCGATTCATATTTCGTCGACCAATCCTTCCTAATTCACATTTTTGTTGAAAAAATTTCTTTTGTAATTCCTCGCATAAGGACTCCGAAAATACCAGGTCCCCACCTACACAAGCAAATTGTTGATAAAACTCCAAAATAGCTTTTTCTTTTGACTCAATCCTCTTCTTCTCTTTAGCATTCGGGAAAGACAAGAAAATTTCAGGGTAGGAAACATTATCCAGAATTTCTCTTAGATTCGAACCCATAGCTGATGATAGAACTAGAATAGATATCTTTTGTTTTCTACTCACGCGAGCCCATATCCTTTCTTTTTTATCAATTGCTAATTCCGATCTCCCCCCCCAATCTGATATTATAGTGCCAGTGTAGATAGAAATTCCCTTATGATCTAATTCCGAGCGGTAGTAAATACCAGGACTTAGCAATATTTGATTGATCACAATTCGGTATATTCCATTTATAATAAAGGTTCCTAAGGAATTCATTATAGGAATGTTTCCGATAGAAATGGTTTGCTTTTGCACATCGAAACCAAAAATTAATCTCGCAGATACATATAATTCGGAAGAATAGGTGAGTGATTCATACACAGCATCTCTTTCTTTTATCGAGGGTTCTAGCAGTTGATATCCTTTCGCAAATAATTGAAATGCAATTTCGTGATCTGGATCTTTAATTGTTGGAAACTTGTCAAGTTCTTCTGCCAAGGCTTGATTAATGAACCTACAAAATCCCTCGAATTGGATCTGACTAAATCCGGGTATTGTGGACATTCCCTCGTTTCCATTCCGGAGCATCTTAATCTTAAGTTTCCTGTTTATCAAAGAAAAATTCCATTATCAGCTCACTCTGCATCAATCCCTATGGATCGATCTAGCAATCATGGAATCTATATTCTGTTTACTGAATCACATGAAATTCTAGGGAACTCCACATACGTATTTCATATATGTATTTCATACATATGAATAGAGACCATTTGGACGAAAGTTCGAGTTTGCCAGGGGTACAAATGAAATGAAAATGAATTGATAAAACATTCCTACAAAAAAAATTCTGCCACTTATACTTTATGTTATGATATTCTAATCAGATTGGATGGCAAAGATTTCTCATTTTATCTCCTTTCTATGAATGTAATAAAGCCGTAATATAATATACTAGAAAGTTTGACTTTACTTCGATTTAGAATAGCGTGCTTACTTTAATTTCTCAAAATAATTTGAGGGTTCTTTTTTATTTCGGATCGGAGTAGTATAATTGCTAGAAAATTCAGTATTTCATTGTGGAATTCTAAAATAAAGTAAGTCCCTTTTTTAAGTACATGCCAATCTAGTTATCCACCTCTCCCCATATCCATGCTTTTCTTTTATCGTAATTTCACTTGGGTACGCCAAGATAGTCAGGTTATACTCTATATCAGAGCAAATTTCCTTTTTTTATTCAAGATATTTAATTTAATACTTTGAAAAATTAAAGCATGATTCCCCATAGAGATATGTACATAAAGGGGATCTTTGGATAATAATGCTGTTCGGACCTAAAGTTTACCTATACACGGATTAAGCATAAAGCCATAATATTTTATTATGCCATTGAAGGGGGGGGAGATAATACCGATTTAAGAGTAGTTCACTACTGCAATAAAAAAAAGAGAATTCTAGTTAACGGTTCCAATTTATTCTGAATTTTGCAGCCTGTGAATAGAAATCCACTTTTTCTTCTTTTTCATCTCAATAGAAAGAAATGGGAAGTTTTATTGTGTTAACAATGTATGTTTTAAGATAGAATCTATCGAGGAGAATAATAGAAACTGGATCAAAAAAAGCAGGAATAGATTTTTTGAAAAAGATTGGAAAAAAGTAAGTAGAATTATATTCAAAATAAAAGGGGCTTTTCGTAAGAAAACGTGGATGAATACTTGCTGTTTTCTAGATTTTTGATCGGATTTTTTGGCGGCATGGCCAAGCGGTAAGGCAGGGGACTGCAAATCCTTTATCCCCAGTTCAAATCTGGGTGCCGCCTGATCAATAAAATACTTAGGTTTTTTTTATAGTGCTGATCGAATTCGATAAATTTTTACTTCGCATAAGTTCGGGCAAGAGAGTAACTGGGCCTGCCGATACTGGGTTTAGAGAAACCATACCATAGTTCTATCCTCAAACTAGGGTTAGGGTTTGTTTTGACGGTAGTGGCCAAAATGGTTATCAATAGGGGTGAGGTAGTGTTTCCTTATTCTTTTATTATATGAATTTGAATTGGTTCTTAATTGAGATTCGATTTGATAATTTTAAAATACGAGGATAAGATGTCAGAAATCTTGGTATCCAAAGAAAGGTCCCTAAGGGGCATTCTTTTTTTTTTTCAATCTAAGATTCAAGAAGGGACTCCACGAAAGAATATCAAGACTTACTAATTATTATACATTTTTTTATCGTACATCTTATGTTACCTACATACACTAAAGTAAGGACTACTTAATTCTAACGAGAATCAGATTAAATAGGTCGATCAAAAATCAATTTAGGAGTTGTATTATGGATAAAATCTCTTCATTCTTTCATAGAATGATACAAAGCAAGGCTGCAGGGTTTAGGTCAAAAATAAACATTAGGTAAGGTAGGTATCCAATAAATATTTATCTATCGATAATTTTATGGTATATTCGGGCGTCCTTTGCTTAAAAAAAAAAAAAAGAGTAACAAAAGGAATAAAAAATCTTCCTATTCCCGCTTCTTCTATTCAGGACATCATTCCCGTACTCTTTCTTTTTTAAGGAAAAAAGGGCTATAGTATCTCGTATTTTTAATGCTCTCTAATTCTACCAGAATTCCTATAAGAATTTGTTAGGAGTAAATTCCTTGAACTGATTGATCCATGGCCTTAGGGCGGAATCCCTTTTTGACTCTGTACCCTTGATTCCACTATGATTATTGATCAATAGTAGAATAATCCCTTCATAGAAATAGGAGACATAATTTAGATGGATATAGTAAGTCTCGCTTGGGCTGCTTTAATGGTAGTCTTTACATTTTCTCTTTCACTAGTAGTATGGGGAAGGAGTGGACTCTAGGGATACTACTAATTGATTAAGTAATCAAATTGTTGTATCAATTCTTTTCTTTAATGGATCATTTTGCATTAATCATTTTGTCAAACGTTATTCTTTAATCTTTTTCTTTAGTTTTGTTTCACTCCTGTAAGAAACTCTTGTATTGTAAGTTGTAATGTAAGAAAGAGCCATTATACCAATTCAGAATTTCTACTAGAAATGACGAATGGTTAAAAAAAGTTCTATACATAAGAAAATTAGACTTTCTTCCACGGAACTATTCACGGCATATCACACATTTTCCATTTCCTTTTACTTTTTACTATAGTCTATTCTTCATATTATTTTTCTTTCCTTCCATGGATTCTTTGGTCAAGAATTGTCTTAGATTTTTTTATTTTGACCTGATTGAAATTAAGTGGATGCAATGAAAAAAGAAATTGAATTAGACTACTTAACTATTTCAATCTACTAATCTATTCTATGTAGATTCAAAGATAATATAATAGAAAGAATCTAAAGTGTCGTAGAAAAAACTATATGTAGTTCTTTCTACCACACTTTAAGATTCCAACCAGATCCTTTCATTTAAGACTTGGATTTTTTTTATTTAATCCCTTTTTAATTTCTTCAATGATTAATTGGAATTCCAATTAATTATTTTGGCTGACTGTTTTTACATAAATAATAAGTAAAAAAGAAGTAGGAACTAGAATGAACAGTGCAGTAGCAATAAATGCGAGAATATTGACTTCCATAACCTCTTTATTTTTTATTTTCACAATAACTCGGGATGTAATCCCATGGAGAGGAAAAAGGGGTATCTTGTAAATTCAAGGGTAGGGCTTGCATTCTGATAATACTGAATCAATTCAATATTATGAATATCGGATCTATCAAATCAATTCATGGATGAGAGTTATATTTCACGGATGAGAGTTATATAGTATAACATAGGAAGATCCTCTATCCACACTAAGACCAAAATGGGTTTTTTGATTGGATTAGGAATTCCCTCTTTTTTAATCCTTTTCTACTTTTTCTTTTCTATATCTCTAACCCACGAGCTTTCTTAATCTTATACTTTCTTAATCTTATACAATTTCCCTTCCTTTTTCTTATAGTTATACATACAATTATGTATGTATTATATGACCAACTTTCACTTTCTATGGGTCACATAGACATCCAAATAAGCAGTAGAAGTGAGATGGGGAAAAGAGGTCTGAAATAAAAAGGGAATACGATTTATGTATGGATTCCGGTAAAATACCGGTACTCTATTCCATAAGAGTGGAATAGGAAATTAAGATGAGGATGGTATCATCATAAAGAAAGATAGAGTAATATAATATCCTAAATTCTACTAATCCACATATCGTATGTGTGTCTTTCTTTATCGATTGGGAGTAGTGAAAAAAAAATTCCTATATGCCCTCCCTCCCTCTTTAATGAGAGATGCAAAATAAAAAAGTGAAGTAAGGGTGCCCTGTGGGTATTTGATCTTGCTCCCTGCCCCTTTTTTTCATGGAAAAAGGAAATATCAATTTCTCCATTCATTGAACCCTAGTTCGGGACTGACGGGGCTCGAACCCGCAGCTTCCGCCTTGACAGGGCGGTGCTCTGACCAATTGAACTACAATCCCCGCGGGGTGTATGGCATACCCATTCTTAAATAGAACCATAAGAAGATTCGATTCGTCTTTCGTACTCTAAGAAATAGACGAATCATATACTACATACCCACATATTATATTATACGTGGGTATAGTGAGAGTGACATAACTAGTATGTCGTGATTTTTTATCACTAAAAATGGATAATAATCCAGCCTTCAATAAGAAAAACTCTTTTGTTTGTAAGAAAGGAATGAGAGAGATATGGATTAGAAAAAAAAATTTCCCTTTTTTCTTTATCTTTTATTTCTATAGATCAGACATTTTATTTTATGGAAGAAAAACAAAAGGATTTAGTTCATACTCACGAAGCCCTAGATTTTTGGTTTGGGCCGAGCTGGATTTGAACCAGCGTAGACATTGTCAACGAATTTACAGTCCGTCCCCATTAACCACTCGGGCATCGACCCAGGAAGAATTTATTCTAGGGTTTTTGCTAATCTATGATTAACCTCCTTTCATAATACTCCCTACCCCCAGGGGAAGTCGAATCCCCGCTGCCTCCTTGAAAGAGAGATGTCCTGAACCACTAGACGATAGGGGCATCACTAGACGATAGGGCCATATACAACCGCTCGTGATTATACTATAATCATAGTATGAGCAGTTTTTTGGAATTGTCAATATACTCGAAAAGTATAAATAGATCCAAAGCAAAGAGTTTTTCCAACTTTTCTGTTATGTTTTCATCTAGGATTTTTTTTAGTTGATCGTTATAGATTAATTCTCCGTGCTTCATTTAGTGTTCATACCAAAAATGCATCCATCCCGCACTAAGTCATAAAATTCTCTAAAAATATAGAGAAAGTTTCAAAAACAAAGAAAAAAAGTGAATCAATTTAGTAGAAAAGTACTCTATCAGATTCGAACCAACGACTTACGTCTTAGCACGAGATTACTCTACCACTAATTTAAAAAGCCCTTTATCGGATTTGAACCGATGACTTATGCCTTACCATGGCATTACTCTACCACTGAGTTAAAAGGGCTTTTTATTTAATTCAAAAATTAGCCACTTGGATTTCCCATTATGGGTCTACTGCATAATGTACATATTATATATATAATATATAGAGATAGAGAGAGAGACATTATGTAGAGATTGTATATGTATATATCGATATCTTGAGAGCTCAAAATAAAATTAATAAAAAAAAACATACCCTACATAACATATCCAACTCTTCTTGGTTCAGGGTTTTCCGTTTCCGAAGACTAGTAAAATAGGCGGATTCTGGAACCCCAAGGATTCAACGGTATATGGATATGGAAAATATAAGATTTCCGATCCTAGCGGGAAAAGGCGGGGAACAGATACCCAATAGGATATAGGATCCTTGGGAGGAACTTTTGGTAATGGCCTTGATCCTCTATGCTATTTTTTATGTGTTCTTAGTTCTATTGAACTTTTTGCATTCTTTTAAACAAGAATCTAATAAACTAGAATTGAGTCAGTGGAAAAAAGGAGAGAGAGGAAAGTGTTAAATGGAGAGAGTCGACTAATCAGAGACTTTTAGGATCTTCTTTACATCAGGTAAATCTGTCGGCCCTGTCCGTTTTTTTCTTTAAGTTACGACTCTTTGCTGCTTACTTCTATCAAGCCATAGGGAAAGTCTATGATGAATTTGGAAAACTCATCTCACTCTTACTCTATGGCTCGGACTTAATGGGGGAAGAAAACATCTTCCATAATTTCTTTTTTGTTCAATTCTGGACAAAAAAGAAAAGGAAAAAAGGAATTTATAGGGACAGTGTTACCCCCTATATCCCCTAGTTTATATTGTAGGAATAATAAAACAATTTAGCAGTCTGACACACTTACGTCCTTGCAAAGTAAATAATTATTATTGTAGTCGTAACCGTAGAATAGGATCCTAATCAAAATAAATACATTTGGTTCAGGCGCTATTAGCATGGTAAGAAAAGATTTTTTTTACAGACCAGAGGGGCTATCTAAATCCTAAAGTAAAGGCGAGCGATCGAAGTAGAAGTACCAACGGCTCAGTGTCATGAACCTTCTCCATCTGATTCAATAAGGGGGAATTAGCCTTCTTGTCAAATGGCTATCCTTGACAAAGGGTACCATTTATACCATAATCTACAATGTAGCGGGTATAGTTTAGTGGTAAAAGTGTGATTCGTTCTATTAATAACTGAATTTGAAATGATATACTTAAGGCATCCTTAAGTTTTTTATTTTTATATTCCGATGAAAACTTTAGTTCTTATAAAGGATTAAATCCTTTTCCTCTCAATAGCATATTGAGGAAGAATATACATTCTGGCGATTTGTATCCAAAGACTAATTTAAATTGCATCCAAAATAAAAATAGGATTATGAGTACAGAGTCGCGAAGCATAATTTTGCATTGGATTAAGTATTCCAATTTTGAAAATATGAGTAAAGGATCTATGGATGAAGATACAAAAAAGTTGATTTCCAATCGTAACTAAATCTTCTTAAAATAAGGAATAAGGAAGCCAAATAGCTAAAAAACGATAGTTTTGGTTTACTAGAACCATCCGCATATTGTTTCAGCTCGGTGGAAACCCAATTCTTTTCCTCAGGATCTCTTGAATGAAATTAGGGAACGAAGTAAGTAGATTAGATGAATTTAGATAGAATTTCTATCTCCTACTCTATAAGGATCATCTAGAAAGCGGAGAGCTTTGGTTCCATTCAAATAGAAAAGCTGACATAGATGTTAAGTGGTGAGAATATCCATAAAGGAGCCGAATGAAATCAAAATTTCATGTTCGGTTTTGAATTAGAGACGTTAAAAATAATCAACCAACGTCGACTATAACCCCTAGCCTTCCAAGCTAACGATGCGGGTTCGATTCCCGCTACCCGCTCCATTCTGTATAAAAGGAGTATTCTATTTGTCTAGACATGTTAGAGGCTTGTATTCAAGCCTTTTTTGTCCACCAGTTTCTGGTACTCCAGAGCGGAGTAGAGCAGTTTGGTAGCTCACGAGGCTCATAACCTTGAGGTCACGGGTTCGATTCCCGTCTCCGCACTTAGCAGTCTGTATAAAAGGACTATTCTATTTCTCTAGATATGTATGGTAGAGGGGCGTATCCAACCCTTTTTTATTCATTAGTTCCCGGCCCTAGAGGGCAAAATTGAGCAGTTTGCGAAGTCACTTGCCTTCAAAAAAAGAAGGCGCAAGGCCTCTCCCTACCCTGCAGAAAATAAAAATGAAACGAAAGGGACAGTCTACCTCTCCCTTCCCTTTAAAAAAAGTTTGCCCGTTGTTTGTCTCAGTTAATACCCAATTTTTGGAGCTCTGTTGGCGAGTTCTATTTCTGCCTCTGGAGCGCCCTCTTTTTTTGAGTGGGATGCAAAGGAAGGGTAAGATAGTAAGGGATACGGCACTAGACTAACACCTAATTAATACTTAATTTAATATAAGTAGTTAAACAGTTAACTAGACTAAACTTTTTATCATAGTACTTTGATAAATTAAGCGGGCGAGCGGCGGGAATCGAACCCGTATCTTCTCCTTGGCAAGGAGATATTTTACCATTGAACTACGCTCGCTACGGTATATATTTTATAGCGTATATCCGCCTGGGTCGACCTTCTATGTCTGGGTCGACCGTTTCATTTCATTTTCTATTATATTAGAGTTTTCCTTTTTTTATTATCTGTCAATGAATATTCTAATGGGAATGGAATTTCATAATACTGAAAGAGAAGAGCTAGCAATTCGGAACGCAAATTGCGTTTTAATACGTCTCACTATTCTAATTTTTTAGAAGAAATGGCCTTTATTATTTCTTTTTTATGGGGTTAATAAATATTAACCAAATTTCATTTAAGAAATGAGAGAATTCAGAATAGCTACGAGAAAGACTAGTCCAATCCATAATGATGTACCGGAAAATACAACATTTTTATTATTTGACCAACCATCAGGAGAAGCAAATACAAGGGGTACACTAATTACTAAGACTGAGGAAGTCGCAATTAATGCAAAAACAGCTAATTGGAAAGCAATAGTCATATTTCTAATCCTCCAAGCTACCATCAAATAAAGTTGACTACATATTTGATCCCTCACTTAAACCAAAATTGTAAAAAAATACAAGAAGTAGGAGGGGTTTAATCATGAATCCATTGATTCTTCTCTTTAATTCAAATTTATTACTTAAACCGCTTTTTTATTTGGATATGGGGGTGAGAAGAGATTATTTACTCTCTTATTTCACAAGCGGGTATAGCGGATCCTGTATCCGTGTATACAGTATACAGAGATATATCGAAAAGGAACTTGTATCTGATATCTTTCTAGAGGCTAATAAATCTTTTTATTTTTTATATGGCTATGTTCTATTTGTAGGAGTAAAATAAGGATTAGGCTGTGGAGAGATGGCTGAGTGGTTGATAGCTCCGGTCTTGAAAACCGGTATAGTTCTAGGAACTATCGAGGGTTCGAATCCCTCTCTCTCCTTTTGCTTATTGAATACGTTTGTTTCTTTCATTTTTATTTATTTTTTTTTTCTGTCCCTTATCTTTCTTTCATAAAAAGGAATGAATGGCTCGGCTAGATGGAATAACCGAGCCAGAACAGAAAAAAAGTAGAACAGGTATAAATAAGAAAATCTTAGTTAAGAGGGTTCATGTAAAGAACAGGTTCCAAATCACGATCGATTCCCTTTTCAAAACCTGCTGCAGCAGCTCGGGCTCTTCCTGCATGCCATAAATGGCCCACAAAAAAGAAGAATCCTAGAACAAAATGAGAAGTTGATAACCAACTTCTAGGAGAGACATAATTAACTGCATTGATCTCGGTAGCTACGCCACCCACGGAATTTAAAGAGCCTAAAGGAGCGTGGGTCATATATTCTGCTGAGCGTCGTTCTTGCCAAGGTTGTATGTCTTTTTTCAACCTACTCAAGTCCAAACCGTTGGGGCCCCTTAGAGGTTCTAACCATGGAGCACGAAGGTCCCAAAAACGCATAGTTTCCCCTCCAAAGATAACCTCCCCAGTTGGGGAACGCATTAGATATTTACCTAAACCTGTGGGTCCTTGAGCGGATCCCACATTAGCTCCAAGACGCTGGTCTCTAACTAGAAAAGTAAATGCTTGAGCTTGAGAAGCTTCTGGCCCGGTGGGTCCATAAAACTCACTCGGATAAGCTGTATTATTGAACCATACAAAACAACAAGCGATAAAACCAAAGACAGATAAAGCAGCTAAACTATAAGACAAGTAAGCTTCTCCAGACCATACAAATGCACGGCGAGCCCATGCGAAGGGTTTGGTTAAAATATGCCAAATTCCGCCAAATACACAAATAAAACCCAACCATACATGCCCACCAATTATATCTTCTAAATCATCTACACTAACAATCCACCCTTCTCCACCAAAAGGAGATTTTAGTAAATAACCAAATATAACACTGGGACTAAGGGTCAAATTGGTAATTTTTCTTACATCTCCCCCCCCAGGGGCCCAGGTATCATATACACCGCCAAAATAAAGAGCCTTGAGTACTAGAAGAAAAGCACCTAGACCTAACAAAATTAAGTGAATACCCAAAATTGTAGTCATTTTATTTCTATCTTTCCAGACATAACCAAAGAATGGAAAAGATTCCTCAAGAGTCTCGGGTCCCAGAAGCGCGTGATAAATGCCACCGAAGCCTAAGACTGCGGAGGAAATTAGGTGAAGTACGCCAGATACAAAGTACGGAAAAGTATCTAGAACTTCCCCCCCTGGCCCTACTCCCCAACCTAGAGTAGCTAAGTGTGGAAGTAAAATCAACCCTTGTTCATACATGGGCTTTTCTGGTACGAAATGGGCCACTTCAAATAGGTTCATTGCTCCGGCCCAGAATACGATTAATCCGGCATGAGCTACATGAGCTCCAAGCAGTTTACCGGACAAATTGATAAGTCTGGCATTCCCAGCCCACCAAGCAAAGCCGGTGGTTTCTTGGTCACGACCAGCTAAAACGAAAGTTCCATTAAAGAGCGTTTCCACGTGGTAGAACCTCCTCAGGGAATATAAGATTTTCATGAGGCTGATCCTGAGCTGCCATCCACGCACGAATACCCTCGTTTAAAAGAATATTTTTGGTGTAGAAAGTCTCAAATTCAGGATCTTCCGCTGCACGGATTTCCTGGGAAACAAAGTCATAGGCACGTAAGTTCAGAGCCAAGCCAACTACGCCAATAGCACTCATCCATAAACCGGTGACGGGTACAAATAGCATAAAGAAATGTAACCAACGTTTATTGGAAAAAGCAACACCAAAGATTTGGGACCAAAAGCGGTTAGCAGTGACCATTGAATAAGTTTCTTCAGCTTGAGTTGGGTTAAAAGCACGGAAGGTATTTGCACCATCACCGTCCTCAAATAGAGTGTTTTCTACGGTCGCTCCATGAATAGCGCATAGCAGAGCCGCACCTAATACTCCGGCAACTCCCATCATATGAAATGGGTTCAACGTCCAATTATGAAATCCTTGGAAGAAAAGGATGAATCGAAATATCGCTGCTACGCCAAAACTCGGCGCAAAGAACCAACCAGATTGCCCCAGTGGATAAATAAGGAATACAGAAACAAAAACAGCAATTGGACCAGAGAATGAGATTGCATTATAAGGCCGCAATTGAACAGACCGAGCAAGTTCAAATTGGCGTAACATGAAACCTATTAGTGCAAAAGCCCCGTGGAGAGCTACAAAAGTCCATAGACCGCCTAATTGACACCAACGAGTAAAATCTCCTTGTGCTTCGGGCCCCCATAGTAGCAACAAAGAGTGTGCTAAACTATTGGCAGGGGTAGAAACTGCTGCGGTTAAGAAATTACAACCTTCCAAATAGGAACTAGCCAATCCATGGGTATACCAAGAAGTTACAAAAGTTGTCCCTGTAAACCAACCCCCTAAAGCGAAATAAGCACAAGGAAAGAGCAATAGGCCAGACCATCCTACAAAAACGAAACGGTCCCTTCGTAACCAGTCATCCATAGTATCAAATAGATCATTTTCTTCTTTAGGAATTCTACCAAGGGCTATAGTCATAGTGATCCTCCTATTCAATTACTTCAACCATTTCCGAGCACCTCATATCACTTTCCAAGGCATATGATAGTTTTATTATCTGTGGACGATTTCTTTCTCGTTCAATGCCCTTTTTCAATGGTCTCGAAGAGAGAAATTTCCCATTTTTATCTATGGAGTCACAGTCACAACCGAGGTCGTGGTAAATCCATGAATTTGATTCGATTTGTTTTTCTTATACTATTTATTTGTTTTTCTTATACTATAGAAATAGAAATAAATTGTTTTTCTTATACTATAGAAAGAAATAAACCTTTGAATTCAGCATTATTCCAAGACTCCTATTTCAAAGTCTATCTTTTAAGGGAAAAATGCAAATAAAAGTAACCCTTCTTTTCCCATTCCCTCTCTATTGCATGGGTGGAAGAACTAAAATAATAGAGGATTCTGAAAAAAAAAAATGGACCTTCGAAATCCAATTTTATGTGTAGCGCAAAGGAGTTGCGATTTCTTCTTATTCCTATAGAACATCTAGTAACAAGAATATGAAATCGTAAATAGCGAAAAATTCTTGTCTTGCGCGGTCTAAGTCTAAGGAAATAAAAAAAATTCGCTTATACAATTTCATCTACATCGAATTTATATATCAGAATAGCGGATAGAGGCATCATTAAAGGAGTCAGGTCTACTTACTTTATGCTTCTTTCCAATTTTATGGTGGATTTGATAAGAACCCTTTTTGCTTTCTTGATAAATAATCGACAAAAAAAGCGTTTTTTTTATATAACCTGCTTGTTTTATTATAATTATAACAAGTCCTATATGGAAATGCCCGCTAAAGAGAAAATCTATTTGATTGTCTCTCGGCCAATATCGATTTTTAGAAAGAAAAAACAAGAATTTTCTTCTTTTTTTATTAACATTAAGAAAAAAGAATATAATTAAAATGGAATTGGCAATATAATTTTTATAGACTTTTGAAAGAAAAAAAAGGGGTTTTTTGCAACCGTTATTTCTTATTTCTTGCCTATATCATATCACGGAAACCTTTCGCTTTGGAACGTGGAGAGATGGCTGAGTGGACTAAAGCGGCGGATTGCTAATCCGTTGTACAATTTTTTTGTACCGAGGGTTCGAATCCCTCTCTTTCCGCTCCCTTGGATCATTTGGGACTTTCGAATTGGAAAGAATTCTGACCCCCGGATTTTCTCATAGATAAATGTACGAAACAAATCCAATAAGAAAAAAAAAAACTGAATTTTTACTCCTCGCGTCCAGGATTCCGTCCTGGGTCATTAGATAAGAATCCAAAGATAAAGAGTGAAACAAAGAATATCACTACTGTATAAACAAAAAGTTTGAGAGTAAGCATTACATAATCTCCAAGATTTTTTTTTAAGGAATAGATTACCAGTTTTTCCTTACCACACGGATCCACTAGGATGGTTTTTTTTTATACCTAAAAATGCAAAAAAGAATTCTTGAAAAAAATTGCAAGAATTCTTTTATAATAAGCACTCTTATCAATAGCAAAAATAGGGTTAGGTGGTTAGGTATTGTGTAGGTACCTTTAGGTACCTGCTCAACCTAGGTGCAGGGGAGTAGAAAGGCTGATCCAAATTTATTGCTGTAGCTACCCATTCAATGTAGAAGAATTTAAATTTTAGAATCGAAGGTTCATAATATAAAAATATAAAACTTCTCGGCTTTTACCCATTTTAAAATTTTTTTGGAATGAACACATCATTCAATTTGGCATACAGAGTACTAAAGATTTCATCGAAAACTTACAGCAGCTTGCCAAACAAAGGCTAATAGAAAAAAGAATAGAGGTATAACAGGCATAATATCCACGATTGGATTGAAAATAGCATAAGCTTCGGGTAATTTGGCAAAGAAAAAACTAGTAGGATAAAGAACAGAATTAAAACAGATACAGGTTAAACTAAGTATATTAGGCATAACAAGCATTTCATTCTTGTAGAGTAAATAATTGGATTTTTCTTGAGTTATTTTTTTAAGGGAAAGAAGGAAAAGGCAGATTCAAAATCTTTTTTCTTCGGACTTTCCCAAACACAAAATACCTCCTTGTATTCGCACTCTCAAATGAGAGTGGAATAAATTCGACTTTCATATAATATCTTAATAGAATTCCATGTAATGATCAATGCATTTTTTTGATTCTATATTATCCGCATGTGTAGAATACTAGCAAGAGAATATCCCTCCTTTTTTATGTAATTGAAATGGTATTGACGAATAACAAATAAACATACTAGTGTTTATTAGTGTCGCATAAAACCCGAAATGGGGCGTGGCCAAGTGGTAAGGCAGCGGGTTTTGGTCCCGTTACTCGGAGGTTCGAATCCTTCCGTCCCAGATTGTTTCTGATGAAACAAACGGTGAAATCATATAGTATTCCGTACGAGACAAAAGTTTATTAAAGAGAATAATGATATCTTATTCTTTCTCAGAAAACATAATAAAGTCTTAAGTCCAGTCAAATTGACTATCTTTATTTTCATGAAAAAATGGGATCTATCAAGCACATTCAGGATATGCCTCTACTATAAAATCACTTAGTCATATTTTTTTCTTCCTTTTGGTATTCGAGTTGAAGAAGTACGAGAATTCTATAACTACCAAAAACTTTCAATCTTTTCATTGGAATAGTTTATTTAGTTATTATAGTTAATTGTTTTTGGTACTGAAAAAATATATTACTACTAGAATTCTAATTCTAGTAATTAAATTAATTAAACTTTTTTGGAGGTTGATAGTTTATTTATTGAGGAAGAGTCAATCCTTCTTTTCTCACTTCAAGATTGATCATCTCGAGCCATCCGTTGAGGGTGGAAATTTAAGAATAAATAAGTTTTAAGCAAACTTGTTTAGTCGTCTTTTTCAAACTATGTTTCATTCATATGATAGAATTTTAATATGGGTTTAAATAAATTGGATCTTGGCGGAGGCTTCCCGGATAAATACTTACTTTCTTTTATCCATATTGCTCCATAGATAGCAAGTTTTAATTAGTATAAAAAAACTAAACCAATGACTATTCATGATTCCATCCATATTGGATCAATTCTCTATACCACTTTGCAATGAAAAGAGGAATGTTTGTTATGGTAAAACTTCGTTTAAAACGATGTGGTAGAAAGCAACGTGCGACTTGAAGGACATGATCGATTGTGGATTTTGCTATCCATCATTTTCCATAGTAATGAAAATGCTCTTGGCTCGACATAGCCTGTTCTATTCGTTCCGAACCAAATTTGCGCTGGGTTTAAGTAACATAGTACACGATGGAGCTCGAGAGGACAGAATTTTTTTTATCAAGGGAAAGAATCTAGGGTTAGTGAAAACTAATAAATTAGGCCAACTTTGTCAGTCTATCCTTAATATAGAAATAAATCGAAAGGTTAAAATAAGAAGAAAGTCCAATAAAAGTATATCAGAATCAATCCCTCTTATTAGATTTCTATAGAAGAGATAAATGCTTTATCGAAGGAAATAAGAAAAAAGGGTATGTTGCTACTCTTTTGAAAGAAAAAAATAGGAATTCCCGAAGTAATGTCTAAACCCAAGGATTTCACAAATCAAAGATAAAGGATTCCAGAACAAGTAAACACAATTTTCAATTGTCTCAACAACAGAGTTGGATTAGAATAAGGAATAAAAGTCAATTCGTTCGAAATGAGACAAAGAAAAGAGTTTAAAGACGACTCAAAAATTTTGGAAGGATTTTGCCTTCGAAGTTTGTCAGGCAAAATTAGCCCACTTGAGTCATGAGTATAAATGAAATTTGTTTTTTCTGTAAGGAAATTAATGCACGTCATAGTCTAATTTCTATTATTATCGACAGAAATTCGAATCATTTTCTCGAGCCGTATGAGGAGAAAACCTCATATACGTTTCTAGGGGGGGGCGTTGTTTATCTACATCTATCCCAATAAGCTGTCTATCGAATCGTTGCAATTGATGTTCGATCTCGAAGAGAAGGAAGAGATCTTCAAAAAGTAGGTTTTTATGATCCGATAAAGAATCAAACTTGTTTAAATGTTCCAGCTATTCTCTATTTCCTTGAAAAGGGTGCTCAACCAACAAGAACTGTTTATGATATTTTAAGGAAGGCAGAATTCTTTAAAGAAAAAGAAAGAACTTTGAGTTAATTGAAGAACTAAATGAATCAAAAAATAGGATAGGAGAAGATTATTAGTATTCCTAGTTGTCTAATTATTTAGACACAATTTACCTCTTTTTTAATCCTATTTGGATTTATATTATATCGTGCCAATCCAACATAAGCCCCTATTTTATTTACTTTTTCTATCTAATTTGTTTTCTTACCATTGTATTTCCATTGACAAAGGTCTATTGAACAAATAGAATTTGTAGATAGATGGGTCTCTTTATCCTCACTCCATATTCAATTTTTCCGCCTACACTTCGCTCAAATGATAAGGGTGTTCCTCTTGCATGTATTCTCATACAATATAATATATATTTTTTATAATATATATTTTTTGTTAATAAAAATCGCTAAAAATAAGGAGAATTTGGCCATCGTGATTAGGGTCGCTCTTTTTTTAACTTTACTTTAGTGGAATTTCACCGGACCTGTTCGTTTTGGCATTTGAGTGTTTTTCATGGTCGATAAAAAAAATCTTTTGATGTCTTGCTAGTTCAATGTTTTGACAGAAGCGCGCGGTGTAATTCCATTGATTTTTGGATTTCGATCGTATCTAAGATCCTTTTTTTATCTGGGTTGCTAACTCAATGGTAGAGTACTCGGCTTTTAAGTGCGACTATGATCTTTTACACATTTGGATGAAACAACAAATTCGTCCAGACTCTTGGTAGAGTCTAGAAGACCACGACTGATCCTCAAAGGTAATGAATGGAAAAAATAGCATGTCGTAATAAAATCAATCTTTTTTGAA
>NW_028260585.1:0-39538 GCF_056163025.1 Triticum urartu
ATTCGTAGAGTATTCATACGTCAATCGAAACCGACTCCCCAAACTTTGGTAACTCCAACTTCAACTTCAATTTTATTAATAACTACTTATGAGACCTTTTTTGGCACATACCCGTTATCTCAAGTTTTTGATCAAACGAATCCATTGACACAAACTGTTCATGGGCGAAAAGTGAGTTGTTTAGGTCCTGGAGGGTTGACGGGGAGAACCGCAAGTTTTCGGAGCCGAGATATTCATCCGAGTCACTATGGGCGTATTTGTCCAATTGACACGTCTGAAGGAATCAATGTTGGACTTACTGGATCCTTAACAATTCATGCGAGAATTGATCACTTGTGGGGATCCATAGAGAGTCCGTTTTATGAAATATCTGCTGAGAAAGCAAAAGAAAAAAAAGAGAGACAGGTGGTTTATCTATCACCAAATAGAGATGAATATTATATGATAGCAGCAGGAAATTCTTTGTCCTTGAATCAAGGTATTCAGGAAGAACAGGTTGTTCCGGCTAGATACCGTCAAGAATTCTTGACTATTGCATGGGAACAGATTCATGTTAGAAGTATTTTTCCTTTCCAATATTTTTCTATTGGGGGTTCTCTCATTCCTTTTATTGAGCACAATGATGCGAATCGGGCTTTAATGAGTTCTAATATGCAGCGCCAAGCAGTTCCGCTTTCTCGGTCCGAGAAATGCATTGTTGGAACTGGATTGGAACGCCAAACAGCTCTAGATTCGAGGGTTTCCATTATAGCCGAACGCGAGGGAAAGATCATTTCTACTGATAGTCATAAGATACTTTTATCAAGTAGTGGGAAGACTATAAGTATTCCTTTAGTTAACCACCGTCGCTCTAACAAAAATACTTGTATGCACCAAAAACCCCGGGTTCCACGGGGTAAATCCATTAAAAAAGGACAAATTTTAGCAGAAGGAGCTGCTACAATTGGGGGCGAACTTGCTTTAGGAAAAAACGTATTAGTAGCTTATATGCCATGGGAAGGTTACAATTTTGAAGACGCAGTACTAATTAGCGAACGTTTGGTATATGAAGATATTTATACCTCTTTTCACATCCGGAAATATGAAATTCAGACGGATACGACAAGCCAGGGCTCCGCTGAAAAAATCACTAAAGAAATACCACATCTAGAAGAACATTTACTCCGCAATTTGGACAGAAATGGAGTTGTTAGGTTGGGATCCTGGGTAGAAACTGGTGATATTTTAGTAGGTAAATTAACGCCTCAGATAGCGAGCGAATCATCTTATATCGCGGAAGCTGGATTATTACGGGCCATATTTGGCCTTGAGGTTTCCACTTCAAAAGAAACTTCTCTGAAATTACCTATAGGTGGAAGAGGGCGCGTTATCGATGTGAAATGGATCCAAAGGGACCCGCTCGACATAATGGTTCGTGTATATATTTTACAGAAACGTGAAATCAAAGTTGGGGATAAAGTAGCCGGAAGACATGGGAATAAAGGGATCATTTCCAAAATTTTGCCTAGGCAAGATATGCCCTATTTGCAAGATGGAACACCCGTTGATATGGTCTTCAATCCCTTAGGAGTACCCTCCCGAATGAATGTGGGACAAATATTTGAAAGCTCGCTCGGATTAGCGGGGGATCTGCTAAAGAAACATTATAGAATAGCACCCTTTGATGAGAGATATGAGCAAGAGGCTTCAAGAAAACTTGTGTTTTCAGAATTATATGAAGCCAGTAAAGAAACAAAAAATCCATGGGTATTTGAACCCGAGTACCCGGGAAAAAGCAGAATATTTGATGGAAGAACAGGCGACCCCTTTGAGCAACCTGTTCTAATAGGGAAGTCCTATATCTTAAAATTAATTCATCAAGTTGATGAGAAAATTCATGGTCGTTCTACTGGGCCCTACTCACTTGTTACACAACAACCGGTTAGAGGAAGAGCCAAGCAAGGGGGACAACGAGTAGGAGAAATGGAAGTTTGGGCTTTAGAAGGATTTGGTGTTGCTCATATTTTACAAGAGATACTTACTTATAAATCTGACCATCTTATAGCTCGCCAAGAAATACTTAATGCTACGATCTGGGGAAAAAGAATACCTAATCATGAGGATCCTCCAGAATCTTTTCGAGTGCTCGTTCGAGAACTACGATCTTTGGCTCTAGAACTGAATCATTTCCTTGTATCTGAAAAGAACTTCCAGGTTAATAGGGAGGAAGTTTGATCGGAATAAATATAAATTCTTTTCTTATTTCTATTTTATGATTGACCAATATAAACATCAACAACTTCAAATTGGACTCGTTTCCCCTCAACAAATAAAGGCTTGGGCTAACAAAAACCTACCTAATGGAGAAGTCGTTGGCGAAGTCACAAGGCCCTCTACTTTTCATTATAAAACCGATAAACCAGAAAAAGATGGATTGTTTTGCGAAAGAATCTTTGGACCCATAAAAAGCGGGATTTGCGCTTGTGGCAATTCTCGAGCGAGCGGAGCTGAAAACGAAGACGAAAGATTTTGCCAAAAATGCGGGGTCGAATTTGTGGATTCTCGGATACGAAGATATCAAATGGGATACATCAAACTCGCATGTCCCGTGACTCATGTGTGGTATTTGAAAGGTCTTCCTAGTTATATCGCGAATCTTTTAGATAAACCTCTTAAGAAGTTGGAGGGCCTAGTATACGGCGATTTCTCTTTTGCTAGGCCCAGCACTAAAAAACCCACTTTTTTACGATTACGAGGTTTATTCGAAGAGGAAATTGCATCCTGTAACCACAGCATTTCTCCCTTTTTTTCTACCCCAGGCTTTGCAACATTTCGAAATCGGGAAATTGCGACAGGAGCAGGTGCTATTAGAGAACAATTAGCAGATTTGGATTTGCGAATTATTATAGAGAATTCTTTGGTCGAATGGAAGGAATTAGAAGACGAGGGGTATAGTGGAGATGAGTGGGAAGATAGAAAAAGACGAATAAGAAAAGTTTTTTTGATTAGACGCATGCAATTGGCGAAACATTTTATTCAAACAAATGTAGAACCAGAATGGATGGTTTTGTGCTTATTACCGGTTCTTCCTCCCGAATTGAGACCTATTGTTTATAGGTCTGGAGATAAAGTAGTGACTTCAGACATTAATGAACTTTATAAGAGAGTTATCCGTCGGAACAACAATCTTGCCTATCTATTAAAAAGAAGTGAATTAGCGCCAGCAGATTTAGTAATGTGCCAGGAAAAATTGGTACAAGAAGCCGTGGATACACTTCTTGATAGTGGGTCCCGCGGGCAACCGACGAGGGATGGTCACAATAAAGTATACAAATCACTTTCAGATGTAATTGAAGGTAAAGAGGGAAGGTTTCGCGAGACTCTGCTTGGGAAACGGGTCGATTACTCGGGGCGTTCTGTCATTGTTGTGGGTCCTTCGCTTTCATTACATCAATGTGGATTACCTCTAGAGATAGCAATAAAGCTTTTTCAGCTATTTGTAATTCGCGATTTAATCACGAAACGCGCCACTTCTAATGTAAGGATTGCTAAAAGGAAAATTTGGGAAAAAGAACCCATTGTATGGGAAATACTTCAAGAAGTTATGCGGGGACATCCTGTACTGTTAAATAGAGCACCTACCCTGCATAGATTAGGCATACAGGCCTTTCAACCCACTTTAGTAGAGGGGCGTACTATTTCTTTACACCCATTAGTGTGTAAGGGTTTCAATGCGGACTTTGATGGAGATCAAATGGCTGTTCATCTACCTTTATCCTTGGAAGCTCAGGCAGAAGCCCGTTTACTTATGTTTTCTCATATGAATCTCTTATCTCCCGCTATTGGGGATCCTATTTGCGTACCAACCCAAGACATGCTTATCGGGCTTTATGTATTAACGATTGGAAAGCGTCGAGGTATTTGTGCAAATAGATATAATAGTTGCAGAAACTACCCAAATCTAAAAGTAAATTACAATAATAATAATAATTTTAAATATAGGAAAGATAAAGAACCCCATTTTTCTAGTTCTTATGATGCACTGGGAGCTTATAGACAAAAACTAATCAGTTTAGATAGTCCCTTGTGGCTACGATGGAACCTGGATCAACGCGTCATTGGGTCAAGAGAAGTTCCGATTGAAGTTCAATATGAATCTTTGGGGACTTATCATGAGATTTATGCCCACTATCTAATAATGGGAAATAGAAAAAAAGAAATTCGTTCGATATACATTCGAACCACTCTTGGTCATATTTCTTTTTATAGAGAAATAGAGGAAGCCATACAAGGATTTAGTCAGGCCTATTCATACACTACCTAAACAAGAAAGTTAGATTCGGCGATGCCCCTCCCCTTTCGGGGGGCATTCCGATTTCCCTAGTATCATCATTATTTGCCACGCGAATCCAGATTGAGATTGAGGCAATTAAGTTAATTAAATTTTCGAATCACTGACTCAGGCCCATTGTCGAATCCTACTCAGCAATTGTCGAATCCTACTCAGCCGAAAAGGGGGTACTTATGTATGGCGGAACGGGCCAATCTGGTCTTTCATAATAAAGAGATAGACGGAACTGGTATGAAACGACTTATTAGCAGATTAATAGATCATTTTGGAATGGGATATACATCCCATATACTGGATCAACTAAAGACTCTGGGCTTCCATCAAGCCACTACTACATCGATTTCGTTAGGAATCGAGGATCTTTTAACAATACCCTCTAAGGGATGGTTAGTCCAAGACGCGGAACAACAGAGTTTTCTTTTGGAGAAACACTATTATTATGGGGCTGTACACGCGGTAGAAAAATTACGCCAATCTGTTGAGATATGGTATGCGACAAGTGAATATTTGAAACAAGAAATGAATTCAAATTTTCGGATAACGGATCCTTCTAATCCAGTCTATCTAATGTCTTTTTCAGGAGCCAGAGGAAATGCATCTCAAGTACACCAATTAGTAGGTATGAGAGGATTAATGTCGGACCCTCAAGGACAAATGATTGATTTACCTATTCAAAGCAATTTACGCGAGGGACTTTCTTTGACAGAATATATAATTTCCTGCTATGGAGCCCGCAAAGGGGTTGTAGATACTGCTGTGCGAACAGCAGATGCTGGATATCTTACACGTAGACTTGTTGAAGTAGTTCAACATATTATTGTGCGTAGAAGAGATTGTGGTACTATCCGAGGTATTTCTGTAAGTCCTCAAAATGGGATGACGGAAAAACTTTTTGTCCAAACACTAATTGGTCGTGTATTAGCAGACGATATATATATCGGTTCACGATGCATTGCCGCGCGAAATCAAGATATTGGAATTGGATTAGTCAATCGATTCATAACTGCCTTTCGAGCACAACCATTTCGAGCACAACCAATATATATTAGAACCCCCTTTACTTGCCGAAGCACTTCTTGGATCTGTCAATTATGCTATGGCCGGAGTCCTACTCATAGTGATCTGGTCGAATTGGGAGAAGCCGTAGGTATTATTGCAGGTCAATCAATTGGGGAGCCAGGGACTCAACTAACATTAAGAACTTTTCATACTGGCGGAGTATTCACAGGGGGTACTGCCGACCTTGTACGATCCCCTTCGAATGGAAAAATAAAATTCAATGAGAATTTGGTTCACCCCACACGTACCCGTCATGGGCAGCCTGCTTTTCTATGTTATATAGACTTGCATGTAACTATTCAGAGTCAAGATATTCTATATAGTGTGAATATTCCCTCAAAAAGCTTGATTCTAGTGCAAAATGATCAATATGTAAAATCCGAACAAGTAATTGCGGAGATTCGTGCCGGAACGTCCACTTTACATTTTAAAGAAAGGGTACAAAAGCATATTTATTCTGAATCAGACGGCGAAATGCACTGGAGTACTGATGTTTACCATGCGCCCGAATATCAATATGGTAATCTTCGCCGATTACCAAAAACAAGCCATTTATGGATATTGTCAGTAAGTATGTGCAGATCCAGTATAGCGTCTTTTTCACTCCACAAGGATCAAGATCAAATGAATACTTATGGTAAAAAAGATAGGGAAATTCTTGATTATTCAACGTCGGATCGAATCATGTCCAATGGCCATTGGAATTTTATCTATCCTTCTATTTTTCAAGATAATTCAGATTTGTTGGCGAAAAAGCGAAGAAATAGGTTCGTCATTCCATTACAATATCATCAAGAACAAGAGAAAGAACTAATATCCTGTTTTGGGATTTCGATTGAAATCCCCCTTATGGGTGTTTTACGTAGAAATACTATTTTTGCTTATTTTGACGATCCCCGATACAGAAAAGATAAAAAGGGTTCAGGAATTGTTAAATTTAGATATAGGACCCTAGAAGAAGAATATAGGACTCGAGCGGAAGACTCAGAAGAGGAATATGAGACCCTAGAAGACGAATACAGGACCCGAGAGGACGAATATGAATATGAAACCCTAGAAGAATCTAAATATGGAATCCTAGAAGACGAATACGAATATGAAACCCTAGAAGACGAATATGGGAGCCCAGAAAACGAATATGGGAACCCAGAGAACGAATATAGGACTTTAGAGAAAGACTCAGAAGAGGAATATGGGAGCCCAGAGAGCAAATATAGGACCCAAGAGGACGAATATGGAACTCTAGAGGAAGACTCAGAAGACGAATATGGCAGCCCCGGGGAAAGCGCAGAGGAAAAATATGGTACTTTAGAGGAAGACTCAGAAGAAGATTCAGAGGACGAATACGAGAGCCCAGAGGAAGATTCCATCTTAAAAAAAGAGGGTTTGATTGAGCATCGAGGAACAAAAGAATTTAGTCTAAAATACCAAAAAGAAGTAGATCGGTTTTTTTTCATTCTTCAAGAACTTCATATCTTGCCGAGATCTTCATCCCTAAAGATACTTGACAATAGTATTATTGGAGTGAATACACAACTCACAAAAAATACAAGAAGTCGACTAGGCGGACTGGTCCGAGTGAAGAGAAAAAAAAGCCATACGGAACTCAAAATATTTTCCGGAGATATTCATTTTCCTGAAGAGGCGGATAAGATATTAGGTGGCTGTTTGATACCGCCAGAAAGACAAAAAAAAGATTCTAAGGAATCAAAAAAAAGGAAAAATTGGGTCTATGTTCAACGGAAAAAAATTCTCAAGAGCAAGGAAAAGTATTTTGTTTCCGTTCGCCCTACAGTGGCATATGAAATGGACGAAGGAAGAAATTTAGCAACACTTTTCCCGCAGGATCTCTTGCAAGAAGAAAATAATCTCCAAATTCGACTTGTCAATTTTATTTCTCATGAAAATAGCAAGTTAACTCAAAGAATTTATCACACAAATAGTCAATTTGTTAGAACTTGCTTAGTAGTGAATTGGGAACAAGAAGAAAAAGAAAAGGCTGGTGCTTCCCTTGTTGAGGTAAGAGCAAATGATCTTATTCGCGATTTCCTAAGAATTGAGTTAGTCAAGTCCACTATTTCGTATACACGAAAAAGGTATGGTAGGACAAGTGCAGGACCGATTCCCCATAATAGGTTAGATCGCGCCAATATCAATTCTTTTTATTCCAAGGCGAAGATTGAATCACTTAGCCAACATCCAGAAGCTATTGGCACTTTGTTGAATCGAAATAAAGAATACCACTCTTTGATGATTTTGTCGGCATCCAACTGTTCTCGAATTGGTTTATTCAAGAATTCAAAACATCCCAATGCGATAAAAGAATGGAATCCTAGAATTCCTATTCGAGAAATTTTTGGGCCCTTAGGCGCTATTGTAGCTAGTATATCGCATTTTTCTTCATCTTACTATTTACTAACGCATAATAAAATCCTGTTAAAAAAATATTTGTTCGTTGACAATTTAAAACAAACCTTCCAAGTACTTCAAGAACTTAAATACTCTTTAATAGATGAAAATAAAAGGATTTCTAATTTCGATAGTAACATAATGTTGGATCCATTCCTTTTGAATTGTCACTTTGTCCATCATGATTCTTGGGAAGAGACATTGGCAATAATTCACCTTGGACAATTTATTTGTGAAAATGTATGTCTATTTAAATCGCACATAAAAAAATCCGGTCAAATTTTCATTGTAAATATGAATTCCTTTGTTATAAGAGCAGCTAAACCTTATTTGGCCACTACAGGAGCAACTGTTAATGGTCATTATGGAGAAATCCTTTACAAGGGAGATAGGTTAGTTACGTTTATATATGAAAAATCGAGATCTAGTGACATAACGCAAGGTCTTCCAAAAGTGGAACAAATCTTTGAAGCGCGTTCAATTGATTCATTATCCCCGAATCTCGAAAGGAGAATTGAGGATTGGAATGAGCGTATACCAAGAATTCTTGGGGTCCCTTGGGGATTCTTGATTGGAGCTGAGCTAACCATAGCCCAAAGTCGTATCTCTTTGGTTAATAAAATCCAAAAGGTTTATCGATCCCAAGGGGTACAGATCCATAATAGACATATAGAGATTATTATACGCCAAGTAACATCAAAAGTGCGGGTTTCCGAAGATGGAATGTCTAATGTTTTTTCGCCTGGGGAATTAATCGGACTATTGCGAGCGGAACGAGCAGGACGAGCTTTGGATGAATCGATCTATTATCGGGCAATCTTATTGGGAATAACAAGGGCTTCCCTGAATACCCAAAGTTTCATATCTGAAGCAAGTTTTCAAGAAACTGCTCGAGTTTTAGCAAAAGCTGCCCTACGAGGTCGCATTGATTGGTTGAAAGGCTTGAAAGAAAACGTAGTTCTGGGGGGGATTATACCTGTTGGTACCGGATTCCAAAAATTTGTGCATCGTTCCCCACAAGACAAGAACCTTTATTTCGAAATAAAAAAAAAAAATCTATTCGCGTCGGAAATGAGAGATTTTTTGTTTCTCCATACAGAATTAGTTTCTTCAGATTCTGACGTAACAAACAATTTTTATGAGACATAAGAACCCCCATAAAAATATTTTTTACTTTACTAGACTTTTGAACTTAGAACACTAACAGGTCAAATTTTAGATTTTTAAGATTTTTATTTTAATAAGTAAAACAAGTCAGTTAATTCATTAAGGTGGTTATGTTTATACCATGTATCAATGGCCAACTCTTATCTTAGTACAAGGTTCTCTCGGAACAATTATTATTTATTTCAAGCTATTTCGGATCTTTCTTAATCTTCAAAAAGAACTAAATTCCGTAATGGAATGGTAGGATTAAAAAAAAGGAAGTGTGGAAAAAATGACAAGAAGATATTGGAACATTAATTTGAAAGAGATGATAGAAGCAGGAGTTCATTTTGGTCATGGTATTAAGAAATGGAATCCTAAAATGGCCCCTTACATTTCGGCAAAGCGTAAAGGTACTCATATTATAAATCTCGCTAGAACGGCTCGTTTTTTATCAGAAGCTTGTGATTTAGTTTTTGATGCAGCAAGTCAGGGAAAAAGTTTCTTAATTGTTGGTACCAAAAAAAGAGCAACAGATTTAGTAGCATCAGCTGCAATAAGGGCTCGTTGTCATTATGTTAATAAAAAGTGGTTCAGTGGTATGTTAACGAATTGGTCGATTACGAAAACTAGACTTTCTCAATTTAGAGACTTAAGAGCAGAAGAAAAAATGGGAAAATTCCACCATCTCCCAAAAAGAGATGTGGCAATCTTGAAGAGAAAATTATCTACTTTGCAAAGGTATCTCGGCGGGATCAAATATATGACGAGATTGCCAGACATTGTGATCGTCCTTGATCAGCAAAAAGAGTATATAGCTCTTCGGGAATGTGCCATTTTGGGGATTCCTACTATTTCTTTAGTCGATACAAATTGTGACCCGGATCTCGCGAATATATCGATTCCAGCCAACGATGACACTATGACTTCAATTCGATTGATTCTTAACAAATTAGTATTTTCAATTTGTGAGGGCCGTTCTCTCTATATAAGAAATCGTTGATTAAGAATATATAGTGAATTCTTGGGCAACTGCGTAAATTTATGGAATCACTTACTTTACTATATCTTTTTTTTTGCATAGAATTTTTTTTGCATAGAAAAAAGAAGGGGAATATTGATATATATTAGAGGGTATTGATATATATTATGATCTGATGTGCTTTCTTGGTATCCTAAATATAAGATTAATACTTCAAGTTGCTGAGTTGAGAAAGAGATGGTTGAATCAAAAGAATTCCTTTTTTGAAGTTCAATTTTTATCAGAGGACAATATGAATATTATACCTTGTTCCATTAAAACACTCAAGGGGTTATACGATATATCGGGTGTAGAAGTAGGCCAACACTTCTATTGGCAAATAGGAGGTTTCCAAATTCATGCCCAAGTACTCATCACTTCTTGGGTCGTAATTACTATCTTGCTAGGTTCAGTTGTCATAGCTGTTCGGAATCCACAAACCATCCCGACCGACGGTCAGAATTTTTTTGAATATGTCCTTGAGTTTATTCGAGACTTGAGCAAAACTCAGATTGGAGAAGAATATGGTCCCTGGGTTCCCTTTATTGGAACTATGTTCCTTTTTATTTTTGTTTCGAATTGGTCGGGTGCTCTTTTACCTTGGAAAATTATAGAGTTACCCCATGGGGAATTAGCAGCGCCCACGAATGATATAAATACTACTGTTGCTTTAGCTTTACTCACGTCAGCGGCATATTTTTATGCTGGTCTTAGCAAAAAAGGATTGAGCTATTTCGAGAAATATATTAAACCAACTCCAATCCTTTTACCAATTAACATCCTAGAAGATTTCACAAAACCATTATCGCTTAGCTTTCGACTTTTCGGGAATATATTGGCGGATGAATTAGTCGTTGTTGTTCTTGTTTCTTTAGTCCCCTTAGTAATCCCTATACCGGTCATGTTTCTTGGATTATTTACAAGCGGTATTCAAGCTCTTATTTTTGCAACATTAGCCGCAGCCTATATAGGTGAATCCATGGAGGGTCATCATTGAATTGACTCTTTTTGGAAATAGTATTTTTTTTTTTTGCAGCTTAGCTCAATTCATGCATGGTTCCAGATAATCTGCTTGGTTGCAAAAAAATAGTTAGAAATGCGTATGAATATATAGCCTAGAGTTGTAGGAGAGAGAATAGAATAGACTATATTATGGAATTTTCAAAGTATATATGCATTAAGGAGGGTGGAGTCAGGCTAGATCTATACTATAATATCCTTAATGTCTATAAGTGGAGTCCTCTTTTATGCAGGTTTCCACTTTAAGCAATGATTTTAGAATCCGATTCAATAGAAAATGAGAAAATATGCAAACAAAATAGAAGAAACAAATGTATATATATAGGATATTATATTATATATTCCTAGGTTAGATTCATTATCTAATCCGATATATGGATATGGAATTCCCTTCTATGTAGTTCGGACAATTCACATTATCATTTCAATTTGATTTCAATTTGTACTTTTTAGTTACTTTACTTCTCCCCAATAGAGCTTAGAAGTAAGAATTTATTGGTTGATTGTATCCTTAACCATTTCTTTTTTTTGACACGAGGAACTACTCACCATGAATCCACTAATTGCTGCTGCTTCTGTTATTGCTGCTGGATTGGCCGTAGGGCTTGCTTCTATTGGACCTGGAGTTGGTCAAGGTACTGCTGCAGGACAAGCTGTAGAAGGTATTGCGAGACAGCCAGAAGCAGAAGGTAAAATACGAGGTACTTTATTGCTTAGTCTAGCTTTTATGGAAGCTTTAACAATTTATGGACTAGTTGTGGCACTAGCGCTTTTATTTGCGAACCCTTTTGTTTAATCTTAAAAAAAAAATTCTTTCGATTTCGATTAGATACTTTTTTCTTTTTTTAGTAAATTGGTATTTGCTTCCACAATTCCAATTATATCAATACTTTATTTAATTTACTCCTATTTATTACTCCTGGAATTATCTATTTATCGGGACAGATAATACCCCATTCTAGGAAGGGCTGAGTTGAGTATTATTAATTTAGAAGATATGCTCACCTTCTTATTTCCCGTCCTTAGTTTAGGAAAGTGGAAAGTTTTTTCCTTTTATTTTAGGAATTTTGGGAACAGAACATTTCAACAAAGGAAGTCTTTCACCGGTCAAACAAGACGTAAGACTTAATCTAAAAGAAATTACTAGATTGAATCTATTTGCATTAAAAAAACCGATCAAAAAAGGGCGAGCGAAGTAAGTGATCGAAAAACTTTGTTCTTTGTTCGTCCTATCTATAAGAGGAGAGCATATGAAAAATGTAACCCATTCTTTCGTTTTTTTAGCTCACTGGCCATCCGCTGGCAGTTTCGGGCTTAATACCGATATTTTAGCAACAAATCTAATAAATCTAACTGTAGTGGTTGGTGTTTTGATTTTTTTTGGAAAGGGAGTGTGTGCGAGTTGTCTATTTCAAGAATAGATTGGATCTATCCGGCTGCACTTTATAATATTTTTTAGTATTTTTCGGATAAATAAGAAAAGGGTGCACGATCTCGACGAATTACTTCTGAATAAATTCAGAAATCATATGGAAGAACCATAGCATTTCGCGACTCATTGGTAAATCAACTTTGATTCTCTATAAACCAAGAATGTGAGACCATTAACACGGTTAAAGCTAAACTGCTTGAAGTCCAGGCAAAAAGAGGTACTCTTTCTACAACTATATTAGTATTAGTACCAATTTAAACGGGAAATAGCTAATGTAAAATTTATCTGATATAGAACACTCATATCGATAAAATGGTTTGAACTATTTTTACTAGAAAAAAAGGGGGCACCCTGCCCTTTTTTAACCAATGCCGAATCGACGACCTATGTATAAAAAAGAGAAATTTTTTGGATTTGAAGAAAAAAAAAATAAAAAAGAATTCTATTAATTTTCATTTTCCATTTATTTAGTTAGTTTTTCTTAATGAAATTGAAATTATTAACTAGAGGGCAAATAAAAATAAAGAAACAACTTTGCTGACCATGATATATTTTTATCTAGGCGGAAGAGTCCTCTTAATATTTATCTAGTCTTATATAGGTTTCGGTATATTGAAATATAAACATAAAAAAGAAGATAGAGGATAGGCTCATTACTTAAAAAAAAGATATGGAAATAGCTATAGAAAAAAAAAAAGGAGCGTGAGAGCCAAATGAATCGAAAGATTCATGTTTGGTTCGGGAAGAGATCATAAAAGTTGTAAACTTACAAAATAATCTACTTTCATTAAAAGATTTATTAGATAATCGAAAACAGAGGATCTTGAGTACTATTCGAAATTCAGAAGAATTGCGTAGAGGGACCATTGAGCAACTCGAAAAAGCTCGGATTCGATTACAGAAAGTCGAACTAGAAGCGGATGAGTATCGAATGAATGGATACTCTGAGATAGAACGAGAAAAAGCAAATTTGATTAATGCTACTTCTATTAGTTTGGAACAATTGGAAAAGTCTAAAAACGAAACCCTTTATTTTGAAAAACAAAGGGCAATGAATCAGGTCCGACAGCGGGTTTTCCAACAGGCCGTACAAGGAGCTCTAGGAACTCTGAATAGTTGTTTGAATACCGAGTTACATTTCCGTACGATTCGTGCTAATATTGGCATTCTCGGGTCCCTGGAATGGAAGAAATAATTAAATTAATTAGGCCTTGAACTTCTACTTTCGTTTAGAATTTAGGCATTATTTTTCCCCTTGCTTCCGAAAAAAGAGTCAAGAAACACTAATGGCAACCCTTCGAGTCGACGAAATTCATAAAATTCTCCGCGAACGTATTGAACAATATAATAGGAAAGTAGGGATTGAGAATATAGGTCGCGTAGTTCAAGTGGGGGATGGGATTGCTCGTATTATAGGTCTTGGTGAAATAATGTCAGGTGAATTAGTCGAATTTGCAGAAGGTACTAGGGGTATTGCTCTGAATTTGGAATCCAAAAATGTTGGGATTGTATTAATGGGCGATGGGTTGATGATACAAGAGGGAAGTTTTGTAAAAGCAACAGGAAGAATTGCTCAGATACCCGTGAGTGAGGCTTACTTGGGTCGTGTTGTAAATGCTCTGGCTAAACCTATTGATGGGAAAGGCGAAATTATAGCTTCCGAATCTCGCTTAATTGAATCTCCTGCTCCAAGTATAATTTCCAGGCGTTCCGTATACGAACCTCTTCAAACAGGGCTTATTGCTATCGATTCGATGATCCCTATAGGGCGCGGTCAGCGAGAGTTAATTATTGGGGACAGACAGACTGGCAAAACAGCAGTAGCCACAGATACAATTCTCAATCAAAAAGGGCAAGGTGTAATATGTGTTTATGTAGCTATCGGTCAAAGAGCATCCTCCGTAGCTCAAGTAGTAACTACTTTCCATGAGGAGGGGGCCATGGAATACACTATTGTAGTAGCTGAAATGGCGGATTCACCTGCTACATTACAATACCTCGCTCCTTATACGGGAGCAGCCCTGGCTGAGTATTTTATGTACCGCGAACGGCATACTTTAATAATTTATGATGATCTCTCCAAACAGGCACAAGCTTATCGCCAAATGTCCCTTCTATTAAGAAGACCTCCCGGACGTGAGGCTTATCCAGGGGATGTTTTTTATTTGCATTCACGCCTTTTAGAAAGAGCCGCTAAATTAAATTCTCTTTTAGGCGAAGGAAGTATGACCGCTTTACCAATAGTTGAGACTCAATCTGGAGACGTTTCCGCCTATATTCCTACTAATGTAATCTCCATTACAGATGGACAAATATTCTTATCTGCGGATCTATTCAATGCCGGAATTCGACCCGCTATTAATGTGGGTATTTCTGTTTCCAGAGTAGGATCCGCGGCTCAAATTAAAGCCATGAAACAAGTAGCTGGCAAATCAAAATTGGAACTAGCGCAATTCGCAGAGTTACAAGCCTTTGCACAATTCGCCTCTGCTCTCGATAAAACAAGTCAGAATCAATTGGCAAGGGGTCGACGATTAAGGGAATTGCTTAAACAATCCCAGGCAAATCCTCTCCCAGTGGAAGAGCAGATAGCTACTATTTATACCGGAACAAGAGGATATCTTGATTCGTTAGAAATTGAACAGGTAAATAAATTTCTGGATGAGTTACGTAAACATCTAAAAGATACTAAACCTCAATTCCAAGAAATTATATCTTCTAGCAAGACATTCACCGAGCAAGCGGAAATCCTTTTGAAGGAAGCTATTCAGGAACAGCTGGAACGGTTTTCTCTTCAGTAACAAATAAATTTTGCATGTCTACTCTTGTTAGTAGAATAGGAATCGTTGAGAAAGCTTTTTCATTTGAATCATGCAAAAAAGTTTTCTTTGTTTTTAGTTTAGTATAGTTATTTAAAGAATAGATAGAAATAAGATTGCGTCCAATAGGATTTGAACCTATACCAAAGGTTTAGAAGACCTCTGTCCTATCCATTAGACAATGGACGCTTTTCTTTCATATTTTATTCTTTCTTTTATTTTTTTGCTTCTTCCGAGAAAAAACTGTTAGACCAAAACTCTTTTAGGAAATCAAAAAATCCAGATACAAATGCATGATGTATATATTATATCATGCATATATCATAAAGAAGGAGTATGGAGGCGGTAGTGGGAATCGAACCCGCAACCCCAAGGTTATGAGCCTTATGAGCTACCAAACTGCTCTATACTCTTAAACTAAAGAGGGGTAACTAGTGGATAAAAGAGGGTTGGATACGCCCCTCTACCAATATCTATACAAATAGAATAGTCCATTTATACAGAATGGTAAAGAGGGCTCCTCTATGATTATCAATTCCAGAAATCCATACAAATACGAAAGGGTATTTTATCCTTACCAACTGGATCTTGTTGCACCCGGTAACAAACATTCATAAACCATTTCTCGAAGTACGTGTCCGGATAGCCCAAAATGTCGATAGTTAGCTCTAGGTCTTCCGGTCAAAAAACAACGTCGATGAAGGCGTGTAGGTGCACTATTACGCGGTAGGGATTGCAATTTTTCTCGCATTTTCGTTTTTTCACTCAAACTCAAGGGAGAAACTTTGCTTCTTATCTTTTTTTTTAAAGATTGACGAATCAAATGATATTTCTGTTCTAATTTCTGCCGCTTCTTCTCCCTCTGAATCAAACTTTTTTTTGCCATAATGTGTCGTTGCTATTATTACCAAGTATACGGTTCTAATCCTAGATGGAAAAATAAATAGAAAAAGAAATCTAAAAAGGCAGATCCTCCCTCTCTATCAAGAGTAATGAACTAGGTGCTGATACAGTACAAAAAAACAAACTAAATTAACCAAACTTGCCTGATGTTGAGGCAATCAAGAAAGCTGCATAAGTGAATATATAACCCACGGAAAAGTGAGCTAATCCAACCAATCTTGCTTGCACAATGGAAAGAGCCACGGGCTTATCTCTCCAGCGAATTAAATTAGCTAAAGGTGTGCGTTCATGAGCCCATGCTAAAGTCTCAATTAATTCCTGCCAATACCCCCGCCAGGAAATTAAGAACATAAATCCAGTAGCCCAAACAAGATGTCCAAATAAGAACATCCACGCCCATACCGATAAACTATTCATCCCAAAAGGATTATATCCATTGATAAGTTGTGAAGAGTTTAACCATAGGTAATCTCTTAACCATCCCATCAAATAAGTGGAGGATTCATTAAATTGTGAAACGTTGCCCTGCCATAATGTGATATGTTTCCAATGCCAATAAAAAGTAACCCACCCAATGGTATTTAACATCCAGAAAACTGCCAAATAAAATGCGTCCCAAGCAGAAATATCACAAGTACCGCCGCGCCCTGGGCCGTCACAAGGAAAACTATATCCAAAATCCTTTTTATCTGGCATTAATTTGGAACCGCGTGCATCTAAAGCGCCCTTTACTAAAATCAATGTAGTTGTATGCAAACCTAGAGCAATAGCATGATGAACCAAGAAATCCCCAGGTCCTATTGTTAAGAAAAGCGAATTACTATTCTCATTAACAGCATTCAACCATCCGGGCAACCATAGGCTTCGACCCGCATTGAAAGCGGGGCCATTCGTTGAAGATAAGAGTATATCGAACCCATATGTCGTCTTGCCATGAGCAGATTGTATCCATTGGGCAAATATAGGTTCGATCAAGATTTGCTTTTCTGGAGTACCAAAAGCAAGCATGACGTCGTTATGAACATAAAGGCCCAAGGTATGGAATCCTAGAAAGAGGCTAGCCCAACTTAAATGAGATATGATAGCTTCTTTATGGTCTAACATTCTTGCCAATACATTATCCTCATTCTGTTCCGGATTGTAATCCCTAATGAAAAAAATAGCTCCATGAGCAAAAGCCCCTGTCATGATGAACCCTGCAATATATTGGTGATGAGTATATAAAGCAGCTTGAGTAGTAAAGTCTTGTGCTATGAATGCATAAGGAGGTAAAGAGTACATATGTTGAGCTACTAAGGAAGTAATAACCCCTAAAGAAGCTAGAGCAAGACCTAACTGAAAATGAATCGAATTGTTGATTGTGTCATAAAGGCCCTTATGCCCACGCCCTAATCGACCCCCCGGAGGAGTATGCGCTTCTAAAAGATCTTTAATACTGTGCCCAATTCCGAAGTTAGTTCGATACATGTGACCGGCAATGAGAAAAATAAATGCAATAGCTAAATGATGGTGAGCCATATCGGTCAGCCACAAACTTTGTGTTTGTGGATGGAATCCCCCAAGAAGAGTTAGAATGGCAGTTCCCGCTCCTTGAGCGGTACCAAATAAATGATTACTCGAATCAGGGTTTTGGGCATAAAGATTCCATTGACCCGTCAAAAGGGGTCCCAACCCCTGGGGATAGGGTAATACATCTAAGAAATTATTCCATCGAACGTACTCCCCCCTGGATGCGGGAATAGCAACATGAACTAAATGTCCTGTCCAAGCCAAAGAACTTACCCCGAAAAGTCCTGACAAATGATGATTGAGACGAGATTCCGCGTTTTTGAACCACGAAAGGCTTGGTTTCCATTTGGGTTGTAGATGTAACCAACCCGCTATTAAGGACAGCGTAGAAAGAAATAATAGAAAAAGAGCTCCAGTATAAAGATCCTCATTGGTGCGTAATCCTATTGTATACCACCACTGATAAACTCCAGAATAAGCAATATTCACTGGACCAGCAGCACCTCCTCGAGTAAAGGCTTCCACAGCGGGTTGACCAAAATGAGGATCCCAAATCGCATGAGCAATAGGTCTTACGTGTAAAGGATCCTGTATCCATGATTCAAAATTTCCTTGCCAAGCTACATGAAACAGATTTCCGGACGTCCATAGAAAGATTATTGCTAATTGCCCAAAGTGAGAAGCAAAAATGTTCTGATAAAGACGTTCTTCAGTAATATCATCATGACTTTCGAAATCATGTGCGGTAGCAATACCAAACCAAATACGACGAGTAGTGGGGTCCTGAGCTAAGCCTTGGCTAAACCTGGGAAATCTTAATTCCATAATGCCTTTCAAATCCTCCTAGCCACTATCCTACTGCAATAATTCTCGCTAAGAAGAATGCCCATGTCGTGGCAATTCCACCCAGAAGGTAATGGGTTACTCCTACAGCGCGTCCTTGTATAATGCTCAAGGCTCTAGGCTGAGTAGCAGGAGCAACTTTTAATTTGTTATGAGCCCAAACGATAGATTCAATGAGTTCTTGCCAATAACCACGGCCGCTGAATAAAAACATTAAACTGAAGGCCCAGACAAAATGAGCACCTAAGAAAAAAAGACCATATGCAGATAATGAAGAACCATAAGACTGAATGACTTGCGATGCCTGTGCCCACAAGAAATCTCGAAGCCACCCATTAATCGTAATGGAACTCTGTGCAAAGTTTCCCCCTGTAATATGAGTTACCACCCCTTGATCACTTATAGTACCCCAAACATCCGACTGCATTTTCCAACTGAAATGGAAAATGACTACCGAAATTGCATTGTACATCCAGAATAAACCTAAGAAAACATGATCCCAGGCGGATACTTGACATGTTCCCCCTCGGCCAGGCCCATCGCAAGGAAAGCGAAAACCTAGATTTGCTTTATCGGGTATCAAACGGGAACTCCGAGCAAATAAAACACCTTTCAAAAGTATTAATACAGTCACATGTATGGTAAATGCATGAATGTGATGGACTAAAAAATCTGCGGTTCCTAATGGAATAGGTAACAAAGCCACTTTGCCACCTACTGCTACTAACTCGCCGCCTCCCCACGTTAAGCTAGTACTTGTTGTTGCACCAGGAGCTGTTACGCCAGGCGCAGTAGCATGGATATTTTGTACCCATTGAGCAAAGATAGGTTGTAATTGTATGGCAGTATCCGAAAACATATCTTGTGGACGGCCTAAAGCACTCATGGTATCATTATGAATGTACAAGCCAAAACTGTGAAAACCTAGAAATATACATACCCAGTTAAGGTGGGATATGATTGCATCGCGGTGTCTAAGGACGCGATCTAATAGATCGTTGTATCGAGTAGTTGGATCATAGTCTCTTACCATAAAAATTGCTGCATGTGCAGCAGCACCGACTATTAGAAATCCGCCAATCCACATGTGGTGTGTGAACAAGGAAAGTTGTGTACCATAGTCAGTAGCTAGGTATGGATAGGGAGGCATAGAATACATATGATGAGCTACAACAATGGTTGTAGAGCCTAGCATAGCTAGGTTAAGAGATAATTGAGCATGCCATGACGTTGTTAAGATTTCATAAAGACCCTTATGGCCTTGTCCTGTAAATGGGCCCTTGTGAGCCTCCAAAATATCTTTAAGTCCATGGCCAATACCCCAATTGGTCCTATACATATGACCTGCGATTAGGAAAAGAATAGCAATAGCTAAATGATGGTGCGCAATATCGGTCAGCCAGAGACCACCGGTTACTGGATCTAGTCCTCCGCGAAAAGTCAGAAATTCTGCGTATTTGGACCAATTTAAAGTGAAAAAAGGGGTTGCTCCTTCGGCAAAACTAGGATAAAGTTGAGCCAAAAGGTCCCGATTCAAGATAAATTCATGAGGAAGTGGTATCTCTTTAGGATCCACCCCAGCGTCAAGAAATTGGTTAATTGGTAAAGATACATGAATTTGGTGCCCCGCCCAAGAAAGAGACCCAAGTCCTAATAATCCCGCTAAGTGGTGATTCAACATGGATTCTACATCTTGGAACCAGGCCAATTTGGGAGCGGCTTTGTGATAATGGAACCAACCAGCAAAAAGCATTAACGCTGCAAAAATCAATGCACCAATTGCAGTACAATAGAGTTGTAATTCACTAGTTATTCCAGATGCTCGCCAAAGCTGAAAAAAACCAGAGGTTATTTGGATTCCTCGGAAACCCCCGCCTACATCACCATTCAATATTTCTTGCCCTACTATAGGCCAAACTACCTGAGCACTGGGTCCAATGTGAGTAGGATCACTTAGCCATGCTTCATAATTGGAAAAAACGGGCGCCATGAAAGTACATGCCACTCAACCAAAGAAAGATAATGGAAAGTTGCCCGAAATGAGCACTAAAGACTTTTCGAGAAATCTCCTCCAAATCACCAGTATGACTATCGAAATCGTGAGCATCAGCATGTAGGTTCCAGATCCAAGTGGTAGTATCAGGGCCCTTAGCTAGTGTTCTTGAGAAATGGCCGGGTCTGGCCCATTCCTCAAAAGATGTTTTTACAGGATCCCTATCCACAACAATTTTTACTTCTGGTTCCGGCGAACGAATAATCATTAAGTCCTCCTCTTTCCGGACAAGACATACAAAGAGACCCGCCAACTGTCTTTTTAGTGAATCTTTGAAAGATATATATTTTGAAAGATAGATTTTGAAAGATAGATTTTGAAAGATAGATATTGTGATTAGTTCTTTTCTTTACTATCTACCATCCTTCTATTTTTTTTTTAGTTATTCACTGGAGCAATTATATATTGAAGTCAATCCGAGGCAAGTGTTCGGGTCTATTATGACATAAAGATTAGGTGCCTAACGGACATTGTTTATCTTGAAAAACAAATATTTCTCGACGTAAGAAAAAAATCTTTTTTATTTTTAATTTAAGAAACTAGTGTATTTTTTTTGAGGGCATAAGCTCCTATCTATATCTACTTTCCTTGAGCATAATATAGGGTTTTTTATTTGATTCTAAATTCCAAGATAACTCATTAGAATTATTAATAAGATGGTCCTAATATATTAGCAATATTTAGATTGCCCCCTCTTTTTATTCACTTTATTACTTCTATTCTAGACCCTATCCCTATGGTTTATTCTTATGAAATATCATATAAAATAGAAGGTATAAGAAATGGATATAATGAAATTCTTGATTCGATCTTACGACCTAATTTATTTGATTAATGGATCAACAACCAAACCACCCATTTTATGAAAAAGAAGGAGCATGGTCTTATTCAAATTCAAAGCGCTTCGTAATCTTCAACCAGTTCTGTGCTTCAATATAATTTCCCGGAGTAAGCGCTATAGCTTGTTTCCAATATTCAGCAGCTTGATCAAACCAAGCTTCCGCAATTTCCGAATCACCCTGTAGAATGGCCTGTTCTCCTCGGTCGGAATAGGAAGTTCCTTCCCTTAGAACCGTACTTGAGAGTTTCCTACCTCATACGGCTCAGAAATTGCTATCTGAATTTCCCCTATCTTAACTGAATTCGATTTATCAAAAATCGATCCAATTTGTTCTTGGGTTAAGCAGAAGAAATTAATTACCTAAGTTTCAAACCCTAATTTTTATCAATAATCAGTTTGATCTTTTTTCCCACCTTCAGAAGAATGAAGCATAGATAGATATAGAGCCTTCGTTCAAATTTTCTGAGAGGTAACTATCCCGGTTTCATATATGAAATCTCTATAGAATCCTTGAAAAAGACTTTTTTCCATAAGAAAGAAAAAAGAACTTACTATCTTTGGGATCTGATACTACACCGCTGCTTAATCCCTTAGTGGATCGGCTCTATTACATAAGCGGATTCCTAAATTTTGCCCCATATCATGGGATAAGTAAGCAGTTTTTTTTAGTTGTATCGACCCAGTCGCTCACTAATTGATCTTTACGGTGCTTTCTCTATCAATTTGAGAAACTTTATCCATAGAGTAGTAGTATAGGCCATACTTTCTTCGTTTTTTGATTCTCGTGAAGTGTCCTTCCTTCCTACAGCTGATAGGGAAAAATCGTTGTTTTTACGATCCCTATGTAGAAAGCCCTTTTTTTCTAGTATTTACTAGAAAATTTGATCCTCTCTTTTTTTTTTTTCTTTCTATAGTGGAGATAGTCGCACGTAATGACAGATCACGGCCATATTATTAAAAGCTTGCGGTAAGAAGGGGTTTCGTTCTAGTGCCCGGAAATAATATTCCAAAGCCTTTGTATGCTCTCCATTGCTTGTGTGTATAAGGCCTATGTTATAGAGTATATAACTTCGATCATAGGGATCGATTTCTAGTCGCGTAGCTTCATAATAATTTTGCAAAGCTTCCGCATAATTTCCTTCGGATTGAGCCAACATCCGTTACGGTCGTTCATTCTATTCAAAAAATCTCCGTTCCAAAACCGTACATGAGGTTTTCATCTCATACGGCTCCTCCCTTCTGTACATAATAGTACTAAGCGAAATAATCTATAGAATCAAAATAGAATTAGTCCCGTCTCATTATGAACCGAAAGGGGCTGGTATTTTTCCAAGAAATCTCTAGCCAACCTTCCCACAAGAGGTTTTTCTTAACACCAATGAATTCTATTAATGCTAGAGGAAAACGATAGCTCCAATAATTTCTTTGTTCTCAACGCCTCCTATTTAGAGGAATTAGCTACTTCAACGATCTTTGATGGTTATAGGGGTATCCAAAGTACAAACCTGATGGTTGTTTGTTATCCCAACCATTCTTCCCAGCCCTGATACCGATCAGGAAAGGGGTAATTTCTAACAAAGTTTTTCTCTTGTTGATTCCTATTTCTAGGTGTAGTGCTTTTCTCCCCTATGCTGCCTACGGATACTAATAGAGTAGGATTGGCCTGTAATCCATACCATACCATATCCTGTAGGTGTAACCTTTCGCTCAATACTCAAATCTACAATTGAAGTATCTGAAGCCGCATCAATCGAGGATACACGACGGAAGGAATTGTTAGTTCGCCTCACCTTCCCGAAGCGTGGGTTTGTTTGCTTTACAAATTTGGTTCTCTCTATGCCAACCCCCCTCTCTTTTTCGTAAGACTGAGGTATAGGTAGGGCTAAAAAAAAGCAAAAAAAAGAGTCAAATCGCACCATCTCTATAATAAGTAAATGCCTTTTTTTCTCCTGAGGTTGTCGGAATTATTCGCAATAAAATATTGGCTACAATTGAGGAGGTCTTATCAATGAAATTTCCATTTCCACGGGATCTAGGCATAATTCCCAACCCATTCTATATAGAATTGTTTTCATTCCTTCACAAAATAACATAAAAACAAACACATTCGATTCTTATAATTATAAATAGATTGATCCATATGCTCTACTCTAAATCCATATGCTTTAAATGGATAAGAGAGATATGGATTTTCCGCTCAGCTCAAATTGTATCCTTTTCCTTCTGCTTGGACACGAAGAGATATGAAATATTTGACTAAGACTGGATTTCATTCCACTTTCCTATTTCTGAACAACAACTTATGTTATCAACTATTTCGTGTTTTCAAAGTTATTAATTGTCTCATACCCTATTTTTGATTTCGATAGTATGGTGTAGCGTATCTTATGCAAACGGAATTCTAAGGTTTCTTTATTTTATTATGCAATAAGAAGAATTCTTCCATTTTCTTTTTCTTTAGTTGCGGGAAAACCCAAATTAAAACTTTTATTTTATAGCGAGCGCAATTTCTAGTAAAAAATCCTGTATCCTTCCACTTAGATCAAAAGGAATTTTTCCAATAGAACTATGGAACCCCCGAGTGGTTGCGGTTGTACCTGTACTGCAGGAATAAGAAAACTCGCTATTCACTCAGTTTATTTTCCATAATAAGTTATGTAGGAGAGATGGCCGAGCGGTTCAAGGCGTAGCATTGGAACTGCTATGTAGACTTTTGTTTACCGAGGGTTCGAATCCCTCTCTTTCCGTTTTTCTTAATTCATCAACGTTAAGGATCACAATGTATCAAATCAAATAACAATTTTTTCCAGCAATAATATAATATCTTATATTATCTTATTTTGATTTAATAGAAATTAGAAATTCTCTATAGCAAATTACTGTGGTATGTAAAATACACATAGAGGAAAAAAGAAAAAAGGATCCTAATCCTAGGGTTAATCAATTTTAGCTAGTTGATGGGAAAATACAAATTAATGGTAATGGTCTTAGGGCGATTTAGTTCGGGGAAAGGGGAAGGGGAAGAAAATTCTATGAACCTTTCCTTTTTTCGTTAAGTTCAAGTCTGACGAGAGTAATATTCTACAACTAACAACTCATTTATTTTGAGACCGACCCACTTCCTATCTAGGATTTTATTTACTAGTCCTTTATATTCCAACGTGTCAATCGCCAAATGCTTTGGCAATTTCCCCGGGTCCGATGAAGCAATATAATTTTGAACCAGACCTTTTGATCTTTGGTTATCTTTCGTAGTAATAATATCTCGGGGTTTGCAACGAAAACTTGGTATATTGACTATACGACCATTAACTAAAATATGTCTATGGTTGACTAATTGGCGGGCCCCAGGAATGGTTGAAGCCATACCCAATCGAAAAAGGATATTATCCAAACGCATTTCAAGTAATTGTAGTAAAACCTGGCCTGTTGACCTTTTTGCTTTTCCAGCGATATGTACATATCTAAGTAATTGTCGTTCTGTCAGACCATAATGAAAACGCAATTTCTGTTTTTCTTGAAGACGAATACGATATTGCTCCTTTTTCCCAGAATTGAATTTTTTTTTAAGATTACTTCCGGATTTAGGTGTTTTTCTAGTGAGTCCTGGTAAAGCTCCCAGACGGCGTATTTTTTTTAAACGAGGTCCTCGATAACGGGACATGAAGACTCCTTTTTTTATTTTATTGAAATTTCATTTTACACAATTAATTTCATTGTATTTACATTACAGAATACATCGAAATTAAAACTGAATTAAACTACAGGATAAACAGAGTAAAATCAACTAAAGTACCCCAAAAAATGGAATTTCATCAAAATCTTTTTTTTTTGTATATATATTATTTATTTTATTGTTTTGTATCTAGCAAAATTGTAAGGTAAAAAACATAAAAGATCCTGGATTCTCCATTTAATTCGGAAAAAAAGAGATTCTTGTTCGTAGAACATCGATAGAGAAAAAAAAGCCGACTATCGGATTTGAACCGATGACCCTCGCATTACAAATGCGATGCTCTAACCTCTGAGCTAAGTGGGCTTACATAACGGAAATAGTGTAACAAATAGAAATAGGTATAGTATAGGAAATCCGTAAAATCTCAGATATTAGTTATTAATCTTAGCTATTAACTAGTTCTAAATTTGAAGTTATACTTATAAAAATAAAAAAATACTAAAACTTCTTAAAGATAAAGTTAGCTTGATATGCTTAACTATAGGATATTAAAAAATAAAATTATAGAATTTATTGGTATTTTCATTCGATCATTATAGACTTTATTATTTGTTAATAATTTGAGGATTAATATTTCACTAAGGGGAACATAGAGTCAGAGTAAATAAAATTGCTAATTCTGATTAGAAAAAAAGAATAAATATCAAGCGTTATAGTATAATTTTGAATACTATAAAAAAGTAAGACGGGAGGTGGGGGAGATAAAAACTTTTGGATATATTGATTCGGATTGAATTGCAAATACATCAAGGATAGAATCAATTCAATTCTGAATTGCAATAAGCAAGCGAGGTCTCTCAAATAGAGTCGAACTGAACTGCTAGACTACGTTGAGTGATGAACTCAATGATTCAAAAAAAAAACTAAGAGATGGATGAAATTACACAAGGAATCCTGGTCTCAAAGAAGAGGGAAATGGGGATATGGCGAAATCGGTAGACGCTACGGACTTGATTGTATTGAGCCTTGGTATGGAAACCTGCTAAGTGGTAACTTCCAAATTCAGAGAAACCCTGGAATTAAAAAAGGGCAATCCTGAGCCAAATCCGTGTTTTGAGAAAACAAGGGGTTCTCGAACTAGAATACAAAGGAAAAGGATAGGTGCAGAGACTCAATGGAAGCTGTTCTAACGAATCGAGTTAATTACGTTGTGTTGTTAGTGGAATTCCTTCTAGTTCTAAATTAGAGAAAGAGGGGTTTTATACCTTATACATTTAATAAACACGTATAGATACTGACATAGCAAACGATTAATCACAGAACTCATATTATATTCTAATTATAATATAGGTTCTTTATCTTTTTTAAAAATGAAATTAGAAATGATAATGATTATGAAATAAAAAACTCATATCAAATTTTTTTTTTTCATTATTGTGAATCCACTCCAATCGAATATTGAATAATCAAATTCTTCAATTAAAATTCAAAGTTTTCGAGATCTTTAAAAAAGTGGATTAATCGGACGAGGACAAAGAGAGAGTCCCATTCTACATGTCAATACTGACAACAATGAAATTTCTAGTAAAAGGAAAATCCGTCGACTTTATAAGTTGTGAGGGTTCAAGTCCCTCTATCCCCAAATCCTCTTTTATTCCCTAACTATACTATATTATTATTATTTATCCTCTTTTTTTTTTTCTTTTTATCAATGCACTTTTTTTTCTTTTTATCAATGCAATGGGTTTAAGATTCATTAGCTTTCTCATTCTACTCTTTCACAAAGGAATGCGAAGAGAACTCAATGGATCTTATCCTATTCATTGAATAGATTTCTTTTTTATTAGAGTATCGGCAAGAAATCTTGGTTATTCACTCTATTTTTAAGTTTTATTTAAGTAAACCATGCACAATGCATAGGACTACCCCCCCCATTTTCAAATTTAAAATTTGAAATACTTTAATTAATTTTTAGTCCTTTTAATTGACATAGATACAAATACTCTACTAGGATGATGCACAAGAAAAGGTCAGGATAGCTCAGTTGGTAGAGCAGAGGACTGAAAATCCTCGTGTCACCAGTTCAAATCTGGTTCCTGGCAGAGAAAAAAAAAAAAAAGATCCACCGAATAGGTATTGATCCAAATACCTCGAGATGGATTGTGATACATATTCATTAATAATATTTATTCATCTAAGTGGATAAATCTATAATATAAATATAGAGGCACTTCTTTTTCTTTTTAAAGAAGTTTTAAAATATATCTTTTCTTTATGATAAAGAAGGGGGTGAGATTCCCCTTTATTTTTTTGCGTTTCTTAATTTTGTATTCCGCTATTCCGACGAATATTTTTTTAGTCTTGCTTATCTTTATCTTATCTTATTTTCCTAGTTGTGCTAAGTAATGTGCGCGGTACAAAGTTCCTGGTAGAGAACTTCTTTGAGTCATCCTATTTTTCTGTTCATATGAAGGAAATTAATATGCGATTTTCAAAATAGGGGAATCCAAATGAAACCCTTTTTTTGCTCAGTCTATCTGGAATGCTTTTGTATAATTAGGAATTAATTATAAATAGGTATTCCGTTTCATCTAGGAAAAGAACCTAAAAATATTCCTTGACTTGAATAAAATCTGGAGTTGTGTTGTATAAGTGAGCATGAATTTCTTATCATTCAATGAGCATCTTGTATTTCATAAAAATTGGGGGTTATATAATCCTTACGTAAGGGCCAGCCTATCCAACTTTCAGGCATTAGGATACGTTTAAGGCGCGGATGATTATCATAAGAGATTCCCACCATATCATAAGATTCGCGTTCTTGAAAATCGGCACTTCTCCAAATCCAGAAGACAGACGGAATTCTAGGATTATCCTTTTGGGCAAAGACTTTTATGCAGACTTCTTCTGGATTATCTATACCATATTGTATTCTCGTAAGATGATACACGCTAGCTAAAGATCCACCGGGTGCTACATCATAAGCACATTGGGAGCGTAAATAATTGTAACCATATACATATAAAATGACAGCAATGGAATCCCAATCCCCTGCTTTTATTTGTAAAGTCTCTATTCCTCGGTGATCAAAGCCCAAAGATCTATGAACCACCTCATGTTTGACTAGCCAATTAGATAACCAACCCTGCTGCATTGTCTTCATCTCTCCCTCTTTGTATAAATATTTCACATTTCGGATGCAAGTTTGAAAGATTGCCCTGCTTTTTATTTTTCTACACAAAAGAGCCCCTCTCCTAATTCACTAATTTGTAGGAAGGTACTGAACTTTTGGATTTGAAAAAAGTTTCAGAAGATATATCTAATGTAGATGGTGATTGATAGAGCAATTCTTGCTCATAAGTTCCTGTATGAGTACTGCGCCTAACATAAAGCTTGTGACTGGTAGTAAAACATCTATTTTTATTTTGAGATAGAGTTTGATCCTCAACTATTTCTCGCGATATCTTCTTACGAAGTTTTGTTAGGGCATCTATAACTGCCTCCGGTTTAGGTGGGCAGCCCGGCAAGTAGACATCCACAGGAATTAACTTATCAACTCCCCGAACAGTACTATAGGAATCCGTACTGAACATTCCCCCTGTAATAGTACAGGCTCCCATAGCAATGACGTATTTTGGTTCAGGCATTTGCTCGTATAATCTCACTAAAGAGGGAGCCATTTTCATTGTTACCGTACCGGCTGTTAAAATTAGGTCTGCTTGCCTAGGACTTGATCTTGGTACCAATCCATAACGATCAAAGTCGAATCGTGAGCCTATTAATGAAGCAAATTCAATGAAACAACAACTGGTACCGTATAGAAGGGGCCATAAACTGGAGAGTCTTGACCAATTCGAAAGATCATTTGGTGTAGTTGAAATAACAGAATTGGAACTTGTTTGGTCAAGTAAGGGAAACTCAATCAAATTCATAACTGTCTCAATAGAATCTTTTCCTTCTTTTTTTTTGTCTAAATATTCAGTTAAGACCATTCCAAGGCTCCTTTTCGCCATGCATAAACTAAACCAACAACTAAGATAAGCACGAAAATCAAAGCTTCGATAAAAACGGATACACCCAATACGTCGAAACTCATTGCCCAAGGGTATAGAAAGACGGTTTCCACATCAAAAACAACAAAAACGAGCGCAAACATATAATAGCGTATTCGGAATTGTACCCAAGCCCCTCCCATGGGTTCTATACCCGATTCATAACTAGAAAGCTTCTCTGGTCCTTCACTAACCGGGGCTAAAAGTCCTGAAATCGAAAATGCCAAAATAGGAATAAGGCTTGCTATTATTAGAAATGTCCAAAAAATATCATATTCGTGAAGCAGAAACATAATGTACTCCCATTAATGTGGAATAGGCGGAACTTAAATTAGTCAATTCAATTCAGCATTGTCAATTTATCCAGAACTTCTCTCTTTTCCTCGGTGAAACAAGAATCTTTTTTGTTCAAACAAAAGCGCTTAGTTTAAGTTTAGCCTTTGTTTCCTCTGTGCTGCATCTTCTTTAAAGATTCATCCAATGGAATCCCAACTCCCTTTCTTTTGGATTTCCATTCTATTTAGATATGGTGTATGTAGATCTAATTCTTATATAAAGAAAACTTTCTCGTTTCACTTTGTCTCGCTTTCTCTAGAATCTCTAGAAAAAAGAATAGCTCTATCCTTTATTTAATATTTAATAATAAAATAATAAGAGACTATTAAATAAAAATGAGAATACTACTAAATTAGAACCTAATTAAGATAGTAGGACTAATCTATGCAGTATAATTAATGAGAAGTAATACTATAAAATAAAAATAAAGAACTCTATTTCAGAACTATGAGACAGAATATTCTGTTTTCTTATTTACTCTTTACTTTATTTTTTCTATTTAAAGTTGATCAATTTACATAATGTATCTATAAACAAAGTAATAAATATACTTAAAACAAAGTAGGAATTCGCAAAATGGATAAAATCATTGCAGTTATTATAGGGAAGTCTAGAGATATCCTATTTGAAGGAGGACGGGATTCAAATCAGGGAAAGGATCCTTTCTTCTATTGATTTGATAGAAATTCGTTTTTCTTTTCCTGTCTGTATGATTTTGATTTTCGATGAATGAGCCTTTGGTAATGCTTTTATCTCTATTCTATGTCGCAGGCGCCTATCCAGTCTATAAACAAATACTAATGAGAAAATGAAAACTATACTAAACTAAAGAAAACATAGGATAGAGATCCTAAAATCTAAAAAAGGGCATATTAGGGCTATACGGATTCGAACCGTAGACCTTCTCGGTAAAACAGATCAAACGGATTATTATCGAAATGATTTGAACTGTTTCAAAGACCCAACATGCATTTTTTTGCATTGGGCTCTTTCATAAACTGATTTAAAGATCAGTTAGTCCACCATAGTTTTTCTTTACGGAAAGATAATGAGATGGCTCCCTGTGCTCTGATTGATTTTTTGTATTATGATCTATCTAGGAGCAATACCAAAGTGTTTCAAAGGAGGATTACCTTGACTTAGGTCTGCCTCCGGTCTAAATTAAATCAACCTAAGTGAAATGGAGTCTCTATCGTTCCACTGCAAGAGTTAACTATGAGACTTCATACACCTTAAAGTTCATAGAACGAAAAGAAGTTTTTTGGAGGCCCTTATCCTCATTACGCCTAGCATTTAGTGGGCTGGATATTTACCTTATCAACTAGCAAATCCATAAGGGTTCTATTTGATTAGGCACCTGAATTGGCACCTGAATCGGACTGAACCGACTGTTTGTCAGGCTACTGTTCTCCTATTCTCTCGAATCTATGAAGTAAGACATTGATTTTGCAATAAGATCGATTATGTTCATTGCATAATAAGCTCCTTTGAAAAGCATTGGCGCACGTGTAAACGAGTTGCTCTACCGAACTGAGCTATAGCCCTTATCAGAGATATCTTAACATATAGATAATTTCTTGTCAAGATGAATATTTTCTAATGCCAGAGGATACCCCTTTGATCTGTATCTGTTTAGTATTTAGTTTAGTATTTAGTATATAACAGACCAATAACAGAGCGGTATTGCTTAGAAAAGGGATTCAATATATAATCGATCGAAGTAATGGGTCTTCCTTTGTGGTGATAAATTGCCTACTTAACTCAGTGGTTAGAGTATTGCTTTCATACGGCGGGAGTCATTGGTTCAAATCCAATAGTAGGTAAGTAGGTAGAAAAATTACTAGATAGCATTGGACTTACTTCGCTTCGCTATCTAATAACTTTTTCTACCCCTCTTCCCTTTTTCTTTGTATCAACTATAAACCACTGGATTGTCTTCAATTGGATGGGGGAATCCAATTGACAGCCTCGATTCGTATCCTAGCTCGTCTGAGAGCGAGCTTCGCTTCAACCAAATCTTTCGTACCCTCAGCTTTACTCAAGTTAGCTTCGGCTATTTCAAGTGCCTTTTGAGCTTCTTCCGGATCAATATCACTACCCAGTTCCGCATCATTTCCTAAAATGATGATCTCATTATTAACTATTCTCGCAAAACCGCTCCACAGAATCGCTGTTAACCATTGGTCGTTGAGGAGGCGTATTCTCAAAGGACCCATATCTACTGCTGTGTTAATGGGGGCGTGGTTTGGTAATACGCCAATTTGGCCACTATTAGTGGATAAAATGATTTCTTTCACTTCACAATCCCAAATAATTCGCTTAGGAGTCAGTACATAAAGATTTAATTTCATTTCTTCGATTTGTTCTCCTCTTCTAAGGTTATAGCTTTCGTGCTAGCTTCATCGATGTTACCCACCAAATAAAAAGCCTGTTCAGGTAGGCCGTCTAATTCTCCGGAAAGGATTAGTTGAAATCCCCTAATAGTTTCCGCAAGAGCAACATACTTTCCTGGAGAACCAGTAAAAACTTCTGCCACAAAGAACGGTTGTGATAAGAAACGCTCAATTTTTCTTGCTCTTGCTACAGTTAAACGATCCTCTTCCGATAATTCATCCAAGCCAAGAATTGCGATAATGTCCTGAAGTTCTTTGTAACGTTGTAAAGTTTCCTTAACTCTTTGCGCAGTTTCATAATGTTCGTTGCCAACGATCCGAGGCTGTAACATAGTCGAGGTTGAATCTAAAGGATCTACTGCTGGATAAATACCCTTGGAAGCTAATCCTCTGGAAAGTACGGTAGTAGCATCCAAATGTGCAAATGTTGTGGCAGGGGCAGGGTCGGTCAAATCGTCTGCAGGTACATAAACTGCTTGAATCGAAGTTATAGATCCCTTTTTAGTAGAAGCAATTCTTTCTTGCAAAGAACCCATTTCTGTACTAAGAGTAGGTTGATAACCCACTGCGGAGGGCATTCTCCCTAATAAAGCGGATACCTCTGATCCTGCTTGAACAAAACGAAAGATATTATCGATAAATAAAAGCACGTCTTGCTTATTAACATCTCGGAAATATTCCGCCATAGTTAGGGCAGTTAAACCAACTCTCATACGAGCTCCCGGTGGTTCATTCATTTGGCCATAGACTAGAGCTACCTTTGATTCCTCAATATTTTTTTCATTAATTACTCCGGATTCCTTCATTTCCATATAAAGATCATTTCCTTCACGAGTCCGTTCCCCTACTCCACCGAATACGGATACGCCCCCATGAGCTTTAGCAATGTTATTGATTAATTCCATGATCAGTACTGTTTTACCTACTCCAGCCCCCCCAAATAGTCCTATTTTTCCTCCACGTCGATAAGGAGCTAAAAGATCGACGACCTTAATACCTGTTTCAAAGATGGATAATTTCGTATCTAACTCGATAAAGGCAGGCGCAGATCTATGAATAGGGAACGTTGCACTACTATCTACAGGACCCAAATTGTCAACAGGCTCCCCAAGAACGTTGAAAATTCGTCCGAGAGTAGCTCCACCGACCGGAACACTGAGAGGAGCTCCCGTGTCAATCACTTCCATTCCTCTCATCAACCCGTCCGTAGCACTCATAGCTACAGCTCTAACTCGATTATTTCCTAATAATTGTTGTACCTCACAAGTCACATTAATTTGCTTATCGGCAGTGTCTCTACTCTGGACTACCAAAGCGTTATAAATATAAGGTAACTTGCCTGGGGGAAAAGTGACATCCAGCACGGGTCCAATAATTTGATCGATACGACCTGTACTTTTTTCTTCAATTGTGGAAACCCCGGGAGGAGAAGTAGTAGGATTGGTTCTCATAATTATCACATAATTAAAAAAAAGGAATTTGTCGAAATTTTTCTTTTTTTATTGTTGAATAATGCCAAATCAAATCAAAAAAAATCCAAAAGTAAAAAGGAAATGAATTAGTTAATTCAATAAGAGAGAAAAGGGGACCAGGACTTGATTTCGTTGCCCAAGCGAATCCCATTCAATCGTTTACTCATGGAATGAGTCCATTGGAAAGTTCAATCAATCTTTTTTTTCATATACATTTTGCCTTTTGTGGAGGATCTGTGCCTACTCTACTTTCCTATCTAGGACTTCGATATACAAAATATATACTACTGTGAAGCATAGATTGCTGTCAACAAAGAATTTTATTAGTATTTAGTTAGGTATTTGCATTCAAAATAAGAAAAGAGAACTATTAAGAACTTGTAAAATAAGGATTAGGAATTAATTTGGGTTGCGCTATATCTATCAAAGAGTATACAATAATTATGGATTTGGTAAATCAAATCCATGGTTTAATAACGAACCGTGTTAACTTACCATAACAACAACTCAATTCCTATCGAATTCCTATATTGGAATTCCTATAGGATAGAACATACACAGGGTGTACGCATTATATATGAATGAAACATATTCATTAACCTAAGCATGCCCTCAATTTTCTTTAATGAGTTGATATTATATTAATTGAATATCCTTTTTGTTTTACGAGATTTTTGCTAAAGTTTCATTTACGCCTAATTAACATCGAGTAGACCCTGTTATTGTGAGAATTCTTAATTCAAGAGTTATAGGGAGGGACTTATGTCACCACAAACAGAAACTAAAGCAGGTGTTGGATTTCAAGCTGGTGTTAAAGATTATAAATTGACTTACTACACCCCAGAGTATGAAACTAAGGATACTGATATCTTGGCAGCATTCCGAGTAAGTCCTCAGCCTGGGGTTCCGCCCGAAGAAGCAGGGGCTGCAGTAGCTGCCGAATCTTCTACTGGTACATGGACAACTGTTTGGACTGATGGACTTACCAGTCTTGATCGTTACAAAGGACGATGCTATCACATCGAGCCTGTTGCTGGGGAAGACAACCAATGGATCTGTTATGTAGCTTATCCATTAGACCTATTTGAAGAGGGTTCCGTTACTAACATGTTTACTTCCATTGTAGGTAACGTATTTGGTTTCAAAGCCCTACGTGCTCTACGTTTGGAGGATCTACGAATTCCCCCTACTTATTCAAAAACTTTCCAAGGCCCGCCTCATGGTATCCAAGTTGAAAGAGATAAGTTGAACAAGTACGGTCGTCCTTTATTGGGATGTACTATTAAACCAAAATTGGGATTATCCGCAAAAAATTATGGTAGAGCGTGTTATGAGTGTCTACGTGGTGGACTTGATTTTACCAAAGATGATGAAAACGTAAACTCACAACCATTTATGCGCTGGAGAGACCGTTTTGTCTTTTGTGCCGAAGCTATTTATAAATCACAGGCCGAAACCGGTGAAATCAAGGGGCATTACTTGAATGCGACTGCGGGTACATGTGAAGAAATGATTAAGAGAGCTGTATTTGCAAGAGAATTAGGGGTTCCTATTGTAATGCATGACTACTTAACTGGGGGATTCACCGCAAATACTACTTTGGCTCATTATTGCCGCGACAATGGCCTACTTCTTCACATTCACCGTGCAATGCATGCAGTTATTGATAGACAGAAAAATCATGGTATGCATTTCCGTGTATTAGCTAAAGCATTGCGTATGTCTGGGGGAGATCATATCCACTCCGGTACAGTAGTAGGTAAGTTAGAAGGGGAACGCGAAATGACTTTAGGTTTTGTTGATTTATTGCGCGATGATTTTATTGAAAAAGATCGTGCTCGCGGTATCTTTTTCACTCAGGACTGGGTATCCATGCCAGGTGTTATACCGGTAGCTTCAGGTGGTATTCATGTTTGGCATATGCCAGCTCTGACCGAAATCTTTGGGGACGATTCTGTATTACAATTTGGTGGAGGAACTTTAGGACATCCTTGGGGAAATGCACCTGGTGCAGCAGCTAATCGAGTGGCTTTAGAAGCCTGTGTACAAGCTCGTAACGAAGGGCGCGATCTTGCTCGCGAAGGTAATGAAATTATCCGAGCAGCTTGCAAATGGAGTCCTGAACTAGCCGCAGCTTGTGAAGTATGGAAGGCGATCAAATTCGAGTTCGAGCCGGTAGATACTATTGATTAACTAGATAAAACTAAAGATAAAGAAGGTATAAATAAAAAAGAAACGAAATAAAAAGAGAAAAAAATCAGTTATGAAATGCAGTAATTCTTCTTTATTCTTCTAATTGATTGCAATTAAACTCGGCTCAATCTTTTTTAGAAAAAAAAGATTGAGCCGAATAAAAATAGATCATGATATGATCATGAGACTTGACAAATTGAGATTCGTCTATTCTATATATCTAGAATATATATATTAAGGTATAATACAATAAAGAAATACAAATAAAATAATAAAATAATAAAATATAGTATTATCATATGATAATGATAATGGAATCAAATACGCAGTATTTACAGAAAAAAGTCTTCGTTTATTGGGAAAGAATCAATATACTTTTAATGTCGAATCGGGATTCACTAAGACAGAAATAAAGCATTGGGTCGAACTCTTCTTTGGTGTTAAGGTGGTAGCTGTGAATAGCCATCGACTACCTGGAAAAGGTAGAAGAATAGGACCTATTCTGGGCCATACAATGCATTACAGACGTATGATCATTACCCTTCAACCGGGTTATTCTATTCCACTTCTAGATAGAGAAAAAAACTAAAGGAGAATGAATGAAAAAAGACATAGTTTGGAAGTTAGACCTTTTTATAGGACTCTCTTTCAATTTCAAAAAAGAGGACGTTTGAAACTTTTAACAGGCGTAATCGTGAGTCAACAAGTGACTCGAACTGTGTGTAAAAAAAGAAGCATTTTTTTTTTTTCAAAATGCTAGAACTAGATAAGGAAGTTTTCTATAACCTTGAGAAAAAGGATAAAAAGGTAGTTTTTTTTTAGTTTATGACTCCGATCAAGAGCGAGAAATCCTTGATTTGGGATTGGACATAGAACCTGGACCCATCGTAGAGACGTTTAGTTCAAAAGAAAGGATCGTATCCTGATGGTAAGAATTATACTTTCGTGGAAATACAGCGCTATAGACTTCAATGCGGTAGAGTAGACGTTTTGTTTCTAATTTTTCTGGACCAAACCTCCGCTCCGACCCAACGATACAATGAATTTTTTCTGTTCATATTCATAAATAAAAAAGATTCGGAATCGCAATGCTACTATATGCGTCCAGAGGAGTATTTGGAATAATATTCTTCTATAATCCATTATTGCGGGGGGTCTTACTAACAGGGCTTCGCTGCACGGGACAGGTCTTCGTCGAAAAGCTAACTCCACCCGGCATTTTCATACCCTTTCTTTGGGTGGTATATCGCCTTTTAAAGTCTAAGAGGGTAGTAGGGGATCTATAGTAGGTAAGATAATTTGCCCTTTGATTTTGATTGAATATACTATTTTTCCGCCTTTACCACGCATTATTGTATGCGCTTCTAGAGAAGTATGTATGCAGGAAGTAAATTCTAACCGCTTTCTTTTGAATCCAATTTCAAATTAGATTAGAAAGATAGAAAGGCCATGAGGATGGGAAAATCAAAATAAAATCTTTTTAATTAGTTCTCCTTTTTTGGAATTTTCTTATTATCCTTTCATTTTTTTTACAGAATATTTTTTCAAACTAAAAATAAAAAATACAATACAATAGTCAATATTCCTTATAATAGATATACTTAATTATATCATAAGAATCTTAAGATATTTTTCGACTAGATAGAAATAGTAAATTTGAATTGAGACACCTATTCCATGACGGATTTAAACTTACCTTCTATTTTCGTGCCTTTAGTAGGCTTAGTATTTCCGGCAATTGCAATGACTTCTTTATTTCTTTATGTGCAAAAAAATAAGATTGTCTAGTATTTTTTAGTGTAAGTAATATAATATGGTAGGGTATGTGGCTTTTTCTACACACACTTTCTACACACAAATGAAAAACGGTTATGGATGCGGATATAGGCTACGAGCATAAATGCATGAATATGCAGAGCCAGGTATAGCGAGTTTTATTTTATTTATTTTAATTGAATCAACGAATATTTTTTGAATAGAAAGTCAATGTATCTAACCTATTATTTCACAGGAGTACTAGTTGCTGAAGGCGATTTCAGAATCAAAAAAAGTAAAGTCAAAATTATTTAGCTTATTCTCTCAATTTCAATCGACCGCTGCTGGATTTAGTATATCTAATATGAATTGGCGATCAGAACACATATGGGTAGAACTTCTAAAAGGTTCTCGAAAAAGGGGTAATTTTTTCTGGGCCTGTATTCTTTTTCTAGGTTCACTAGGATTCTTATCGGTTGGGATTTCCAGTTATCTTGGTAAGAATATTATATCTATACTTCCATCTCAAGAAATTCTTTTTTTTCCGCAGGGGGTCGTGATGTCTTTCTACGGAATCGCAGGCCTATTCATTAGCTCCTACTTGTGGTGTACTATTTTGTGGAATGTAGGTAGTGGTTATGACCGATTCGATAGAAAAGAGGGAATAGTGTGCATTTTTCGTTGGGGATTCCCTGGAATAAAACGTCGCGTCTTCCTTCGATTCCTTATGCGGGATATCCAATCAATTAGAATTCAGGTTAAAGAGGGTCTTTATCCTCGTCGTATTCTTTATATGGAAATCCGGGGCCAGGGGATCATTCCCTTGACTCGTACTGATGATAAATTTTTTACTCCACGAGAAATTGAACAAAAAGCTGCCGAATTGGCCTATTTCTTGCGCGTACCAATTGAAGTATTTTGAGGTATCTTTTTTGAACTGAGTTGAATGAAGAAAAGAAGAATTGGAAGAAGAAAAGTTTTCTCAACACAGGGAGGAAGTCCCTTCTAAATTGGATTTGTTATTGTAAGGGGATTTTTAAGTATTTATCTAAAGGAAGGAACAAACGAGGATAAGAGAAATTTGCTTTTAATTTTTTTTTATCCAAGTTAGATATATCGCATACTATTCTTCCTTTTTCATCCGAAAGGGCTTTTTTTTTATTCTATTTCACTATTTCATTCCATCTAGATCTAAGAAAGAACCCAATGCACTGAAATTCCACTAATAACTAATATACAAAAAAGAAGAATAGATACAGGGTATCAAACCTATAGAGTTTTTGCTTCAAAGAAATAGAAATATCATGAAATAGAAATATCATCATATAGAGTCAGGGAATGGAATAGAGTCAGCGAATGAAGCATATTCATTAACAACTCCATTTACAGATCAAAAATGAAAAAAAAGAAAGCATTGCCTTCTTTACTATATCTTGTATTTATCGTACTTTTGCCTTGGGGGGTCTCTTCCTCATTTAACAAATGTCTGGAACTTTGGATTAAGAATTGGTGGAATACCAGGCAATCCGAAACTCTCTTAACTGATATTCAAGAGAAAAGGATTCTAGAAAGATTCATAGAATTAGAAGAACTTTCTCTCTTGGACGAGATGATAAAAGGGAAACTAAAGACACATGTACAAAAACCTCCTACAGGAATACACAAGGAAATAATACAATGGGTCAAAATAAATAATGAGGATCATCTCCATACCATTTTGCATTTCTCGACAAATATAATCTGTTTGGCTATTCTAAGTGGTTCTTTTTTTCTGGGTAAAGAGGAACTTGTCATTTTGAATTCTTGGGTTCAGGAATTCTTCTATAATTTAAATGACTCAATAAAAGCTTTTTTTATTCTTTTAGTTACTGATTTTTTTGTTGGATTTCACTCCACCCGTGGTTGGGAACTAGTAATTCGTTGGGTCTACAACGATTTTGGATGGGCTCCTAACGAGCTTATTTTCACTATTTTTGTTTGTAGTTTTCCAGTAATTCTAGATACATGTTTGAAATTTTGGGTCTTTTTTTGTTTAAATCGTCTATCTCCTTCGCTTGTAGTCATTTATCATTCAATTAGTGAAGCATAAATTCATTTGATCTCCCGATATTAATATTAATCAAATTAGCAAGCATCTTTTTTTAGAAAGAAAGCCCTTTTCCATTTTAGCAAAATTCTTTCTATTTATACCTACTTTAAGGTATTCATCATTGCAGTACAACTGTTGCAGTAGAATGACAACAGATTCGTGTATAGGGAACTAGATTAGCTTAGCT